>NW_019154093.1:22152398-22202010 GCF_002288905.1 Enhydra lutris kenyoni
CTTCGGCTCAGGTCATGATCCCAGCGTCCTGGGATCAAGTCCCACATCGGGCTCCTTGCTCATCAGGGAGCCTGCTTCTTCCTCTGCCTCTGCCTGCCATTCTGTCTGCCTGTGCTTGCTCTCTCTCCCTCTCTCTCTCTGACAAATAAATAAATAAAATCTTTAAAAAAAAAAATGTCTTTTAGTTTGAATACATGTATTGAAAAATATCTTTGATAAAATGACAGTTTCTTGGTTATCTTACAATATTTGAAAAGCAAAAACAGAGGCAGTCTGTTAAGTGGCTGCCTTGGGCTCTGGTCATGATCCCAGGGTTCTGGGATCAAGCCCCACATCAGGCTCCTTGCTCAGCTGGGAGCCTGCTTCTCCCTCTGCTTGCCGCTCCCCACTGCTTGTGCTTGCTCCCCTGCCCCACCTCAAATAAATAAATAAAATCTTAAAAAAAAAAAAAAAGCACAGAAACAGCTTTTCTTCATTTCCACTAATTTTTATTTTAGTCTTTTTCCATTTTTAGTAATTTGATATGTTCAGAAAGCCATATGAAACATTTGTGTAAGTCATGAAACATAATAAGCAAATAGCTAAAAACCTGGCATCCCAACTTAAAAAATAGAACTTGACCACCGCAGTTTTTCCCCGTGTGTTTCTCTATGCCACAACCCCCCTACCCTCGAGGTATCCTCTATCCTTTTTTATTTTCTCTCTCCCTTGTTCTTCTGTATAGATACACTACAACATATTTAATTTAGAGGTAACTTTCTAAGCTTTTGAAATGCTTTTCAGGCAATATAATTTCCTATGGCTGTATAGATGTTTAATTGAAATCCTGCTACGTATAGTTTTTATTTAGCTTAGTAATATTCTACTCCTAGCATTTTGCCACCATGTCATTAAAAGTTATTCAGAAACATACATATTGCTGTGTAGTATTATATAGAATTGACATACTATGGGGATGCCTGGGTGGCTCAGTTGGTTGAGCGGCTGCCTTCGGCTCGGGTCATGATCCCGGCGTCCTGGGATCGAGTCCCGCATCGGGCTCCTTGCTCGGCGGGGAGCCTGCTTCTCCCTCTGCCTCTGCCTGCCTCTCGGCCTACTTGTGATCTCTCTCTCTCTCACAAATAAAATCTTAAAAAAAAAAAAAAAAATTGACATACTATGATTTGCTTACCATTTCTTTCTATTTTAGCCATTTGAATGTGTGGTTTTTGGTTTTTGGTTTTGTTTTTTTTTTTTGGTCAGAAAAACTGTGATCAGTCCCTTTATGTAAATACCTTTGTTAATATCTCTGATTATTTACTATTTTTAGGTAAATTCTACCTAATGAAGTACTGGACCAAGAATGTCGGTGGTTTTTGTTTTGTTTTGTTTTTTATATTTTATTTTTTGAATGTGGGTGTTTTTATGAATATTGAATCTTTTTCATTTCCAGACAAATTGTCCCAGTTTACGCTCTGACTAGCAGTATTTGAGAGGACCAATCTGGGCAAACTTTATTTGAATAATTCACTATGTCAGGATTATATCCTGTTCTAGAAAACACCACATTAACTAAAAAAATAAATAAAAAGAACTGCACTCTTGTTTTGTACTGGAATTGTTGTTTTTCCTATTTGCTGTAGGGTATTTTTTTCAGCGATTGTTCAGGGACCAAGTCATTCTCCACCTGCTGTACTTGTGGTAGTTAATTACAGGGCTTAGTTATCTCTCCTGATCACTCCCTCTGAGAATTTATCTATTCTTACTATTCAGCTGTCACTACTAGGGGATGCTATTTAAATCTGCATATTCAGCTCAGTTCTTTCACTGGAGCTTTAGTTCCTTTTCTGTCCTTGCCTGAGCAGAACAGACTCTCCATGACTACAACAAATTCCCCCTGAAGAAAGAATCCTTTGCGTAGTCTTCTTATTAAGTTTTGTCAGTGAGGTTATGGAAGTATTCCATATCCACTGTTTTGTTTTTTATTTTTATTTTCTAGCTTTTTGACAATTTCAGACTTTAAAAAGTTGCAAAATAATACAAGGAATTCTCACATAGCACTCACCAAAATTGCCCAAACGTTTAGCATTTTATCCCATGTGGTTTATCATGCTCCTCTATTGCCCGCCCCCCAACAAGTTTTTTTTTCCTCCCTGGTTACCCTGGTTAACTCCTACTTTAAATCTTGGAGTTATTATTATTATTTTTTTAATATCTCAGCTTCCCTTCCTCCCCCTCCCTTCCTCTCTCACAAGAGGGTGCTATATGAAATGAGAAAAATGGTGAGATGTTTGATATTAAATACCTTGATACCTTGGCTCGATTCTGCCACATTCTAACTGGATGAATTTGGGTCTGTTATTCTTTCTGAGCTCTGGTATTCTCCTATACAAAATAGTGTCTGCTATACCAGCTCCACAAGACTGTTGTGAGGGCTAAATGAGATAATATATGTCAAAAGTATGCTATATGAATGTTGGTCAATCCTTCAAATAACAGTTACCTATTTAGTAGAGTGTCAAGCATTGTGCTAGGTACTGGGGATTCAGAAATGCTTACTTCATGTTGTTAATTCTTCCCTCAAATTATTTTTCACTTTTGATTTTTTTTCAATTTTCATTGCCTGTTCCCTAATCCACAGCATCATCACCTCATGTCTGAGCCATCGTAACAACCAGCTGGTCCTCAAATTGTTTTTTGGAATTTATATCAGTGCCAAAGTAATAATTGTTCTGAGAGATGGTATGGTATAGTGGAAAAGGTATGGACTTCATTATCATTAACAGATCTGGGTAGTGTCTTAGCCCCAGTTTTTTGTTTTTTGTTTTTTTTTAAGATTTTATTAATTTATTTGAGAGAGAGAGAGAGAGAGAACATGAGCAGGAAGGGGGAGGGGGAGAGGGAGAAGCAGACTCCCTGCTGAGCAGTAACCCTGCCACAGGGCTCAGTCCCAGGACCCCAAGATCATGCCATGAGCTAAAGGTCAGGCGCTTAACTAAGTGAGCCACCCGAGCACCCCTTGGCCCCACTTCTTAGAAATATTGTGACACAGGGCAAGTCCCTTTACTAGTCTTCTAATTTGAACTCCTTTTTCTTCTCTTTTCTTTTTTTTTTTTTTAAACCAGCAAATGTTAGGGACTATGCTGGGTGCTGTGGATATGAAGAAGCCATTAATAGGTTCCTTGAACTTGAAAAACATCATGGTTTTGTTGGGGAGACATACAGTCATAAAAACTGATTAATATGGGATTGTAAAAGAAAACTAGATTTGGAATCAAATATAAATGTCAGCTTATGTAATGATTTTTTTTTTAAAAGATTTTATTTATTTATTTGACAGACAGAGATCACAAGTATGCAGAGAGGCAGGCAGAGAGAGAGGGGGAAAGCAGGCTCCCTGCTGAGCAGAGAGCCCAATGTGGGGCTCCATCCCAGGACCCTGGGAAGGCAGAGGCTTTAACCCACTGAGCCACCCAGGCTCCCTGCTTATGTAATGATTTATTAAAGCACAAACTGAACTCTACAGTCAGATTGCCTGGGGTCTAATTCTGGCTCTGCCACTTCTTAGCTGTATCATCATAGGTAAATAAACCTCTCAAAACTTCAGTATTTCTCATCTTTGTAGAATGGGGATACTGAAAGAATTTAACTTAAGGAATTTTTATGAGAAGTAAATGAAATTATGTATGTAAAGTGCTTAATATAGTTTATAGCATACAGCGTATATTAACAAGTAGTATGAACTCAATAATTATTATTATAATTTGATAGCATAGCGGTTAAGAGCTTAAAAATATAGACTATGGCCTCATTCTTGTTTTGGGAGTCCCTGTTTAGCAACATGTTGGCCGTGTAAATATAAGGAAGGTATTTAACCTAAACTTCAGTTTCCCCATTTTTAAAATGCAGATTATAATGGTGCTTGATTCTTCATAGGATGTAGAAATTGAGAGAACTCTTGTATCTAAAGAACTCTTGAACCAGAACCTGAGACTTAGTGTTTCATGAAAAATAACTTTTAATTTTTATTCTTTTCTGCCATCTGCTGGCTGTTTGTCTTTGACATGTAAATTAAATTTTTAAAAAAGATTTTATTTATATATTTGACAGAGAGAAAGAGAGATCACAAGTAGGCAGAGAGGCAGACAGAGGGGGCGGGTGAGAAGGCTCCCTGCTGAGCAGAGAGTCTGATGTGGGGCTCGGTCCCAGGACTCTGAGATCATGACCTGAGCGAAAGGCAGAGGCCCAACCCACTGAGCCACCCAGGTGCCCCTAAATTAACTTTTCTGAACCTCATTTTTTTTTGTTTTGTTTTGTTTTAAAGATTTTATTTATTTTGTAAAGTGAGAGAGCACAAGCAGTGGGAGCAGCAGAGGAAGAGGGAGAAGCAGAAGCAGGCTCCCCACTAAGCAGGGATCCTGACGATGCAGGGCTCCATCCCAGGACCCTGGGATCACCCGAACTGAAGGCAGATGCTTAACTGACTGAGCCACCCAGGCGCCCCTCTGAGCCTGTTTATCTACCTTGTTCAAAACAAACTTTTGAAGATTGCAAGCATATGTAAAGAAGCTAGATTAGTGCCTAGTACCACATAGCTGTCATTCAGTACCTAATAGCTGTTGTTACGTGCAATTTAATTTGTCAGGTGCTGAGAGTAAAATTCTGCCTTGGAAGTTAGCAAAGCCATCCCCGAACTAGTGATGTTTGACTGAATTTGAAGGACATGTGAGATGTTCCCACGTAAAACTACTAATCTAAAAAAAAGGCTCAGAGTTGTCAAAGTGCCTGTTACGTTGCTTAAGGAACCGTGTTAAATAAATAGTAGGTTGCATTCAGTAACACTTAAGTGTACCAATAGGAGCTGTGTATTAAAGACCCGGGTTAGGTCAGATTGAGTAGAATCCATTTCAGTTAATTAAAAAGAACTTTCCTGTTTGTTCATCCTAGAAATTCTTTTTTCTTTAGAACTGTGTAGATTACTTTGTGATCCAAATAAAGTCAGATTTGACCTCCTTCCTCTCTCCTGCTATTTTAGTAGGAGCTGTGTTCCTCTGGCAGTGGTGTATCTAGTTGTTAAGGGGGAAAATCTGAGCAGGAATTTCCAGGAGATGAATTGTTTAGACACTGAGTTCTAGCTTCTGCTTTATCGTTTCTTTTTTTAGTCTTCCTGTACTGCTGTTTGTTTAAAAATAAGGTAGGAGCACTGATCTCTCAATACTTCTGTGTTAGCTTTAATTACTAGGATTTGGGGAATCATGGCAGTTTAGGTTTTGGAGTAGATCTTAGATAACCTAATTACAGTTCTAGTTCTGTCACTGGCTTGATATATAACCTCTCTGTTCTTCATCTTTAAATGGGGGTGATTATCCTTGTTCACATCACAGGCCCACTTTGAAATCAGCTGAGATATTATATTCAAAACTGGTATGTAAATTTGAAAAGGTCGTATATTGGGGCATCTGGGTTGCTCAGTTAAGTGCCTGCCTTTGGCTCAGGTCATGATCCCAGGGTCCTGGGATAGAGCCCTGCATCTGTCTCCCTGTTCTCCAGGGAGCCTGCTTCTCCCTCTCCCTGCCACTCCCCGTCTGTGTGTGCGCTCTCTGTCAAATAAATAAATAAAAATCTCTTAAAAATAAAAAAAGAATGATTACTAAATATTCTAAGTGTTCATTACTTCCTGGGTTTGTTCTAAGTGTCTTGCTAAAAGTATGTTCTCAAAAAGGTTTATATATTGGGCGCCTGGGTGGCTCAGTGGGTTAAGCTGCTGCCTTCGGCTCAGGTCATGATCTCAGGGTCCTGGGATCAAGTCACACATCGGGCTCTCTGCTCAGCAGGAAGCCCGCTTCCCTCTTTCTCTGCCTACTTGTGATCTCTCTCTGTCAAATAAATAAATAAAATCTTTAAAAAAAAAAAAAAAAAGGTTTATGTATCTTCCCTCCGACAATTATACAACTTCATCCATTTTCTCTTATGCAAAATAAATAGATTATTTTGAAATTTACCAAATGAGTTGAAAGTGTAGCTTGTTTCATCTGACTAATGAATTTTTAACATTTAGGATGATGGTACAATAAAGAATAGAAGAAGCAGGAAGAATTCATTGTTACAACTCAGGAAATAAGAGAGAATAAGCAAAGTTCTGTGTAGCATAAGTTGAATTTGATGAATTATTTCCTTTGAAATTTTTCTAATGTGTCCTTGCTACATCTAGCTGCAGAGGAACCTGGGATATGTAGTCTTTATTACAGGTGGTTGTGTGTTCAGATAATAAAAGATTTTATTAATGTAGAAAAAGAGAACAAATAATAGGGTTGGGCTGCCAAGTAGTCTGTGTCACTCTGGGTCAGCCATTTAACTTTTATGAAGGCTATTTCTTTATTTATAAAATAATGTGTTTTTACCCACTTTACTCAGTTATTATAATATCAAATATGTGAATGTGAAAGCGCTTTGTAAGCTGTAAAATAATATGTAAATATTTTAATAATGTTTTTTGATTATAGAAATCTGTGCTGCATAGAAAGTTTGATTTTTTTCAGAGAAGAAACTGATAGCATATGACCAAAAGTTAACTTTAATATTTTGATTTATTTATTTCTAGTCTTATATTTATTTACAATTTTATCAATTACTTTTTTTTTTTAAAGATTTTATTTATTTGACAGAGATCACAAGTAGGCAGAGAAGCAGGCAGAGAGAGAGGAGGAAGCAGGCTCCGAGCAGAGATCCCGATGTGGGGCTTGATCCGAGGACCCTGGGATCATGACCTGAGCCGAAAGCAGAGGCTTTAACCCACTGAGCCACCCAGGAGCCCCTTAATTACTTTTTTTTAAAGTAAGCTCCATGCCCAACATTGGGCCTGAACTCACGACCCTGAGATAAAGAGTCACATGCTCTACCAACTGAGCCCATCAGATGCCCCTATAAATATTTTTTATGACAACTTAATTGAGACATAATTCATATACCATGTAGTTCACCCATTTAAAATGTGTCCCAATTCAGTGGTTTTTAATATATTCGTAGAGTTGTCAAACTGTAACCACAATGAATTTTAGAACATTTTCATCACCCCAAAAAGAACCCCTGTAACCATTAGCATTTACTTCCCATTTTCCTTCCAAATCCTCCTCCCCCCAGCCCTGGCATCCAGTATTCTACTTTCTGTCTCTATAGATTTGCCTATTTTGGATATTTTATATAAATGGAATCATACAATGTATGATCTTTTGTCACTGGCTTTTTTCACTTAGCATACTATTTTTTTAAGTTATATATATTTATTGGGGCACCTAGCTGGCTCAGTCAGCTAAGCATCTGCCTTCGGCTCGGGTCATTCCCAGGGTCCTGGGATGGAGCCCTACGTCGGGCTCCCTGATCAGCTAGAAGCCTGCTTCTCCCTCTCCCTCTGCTGTACTCCCTGCTTGTGCTCTCTCAGTCTCATGCAAAATAAATAAATAAAATCTTTAAAAAGTTGTTTATTTATTTTAAGTAATCTCTATACCCAACATGGAGCTTGAACTCACGACGCGAGATCAAGAGTTGCATGCTCTTCCATCTGAGCCTGCTAGGTGCCCCACTTAGCATACTATTTTCAGGGTCCATCCATGTTGTGTGGTATATCAGGTTTCCTTTTTTTGCTAAATAAATAGTATTCCATTATGTAGATAAGCCATATTTTATTTATCCATTCATCAGTTGATGGATATTTGTGGTGTTTCTACCTTTTAACTATTATGAATAGTGCTTCTATAAACATTTCATGTACAAGTTTTCCATTTCTCTTGGGTAAATACCCAGGGGTCATATTACTAGGTTATATGGTAATTGGTAGACTTTTTCCCAAAGTGTATGCATCATTTTATATTCCTACCAGCAATGTATGAGAGTTGCAGTTTCTGTACATCTTCACCAACACTTAGTATCTGACTCCCTGATTTTAACCACCCTAATGGATGTGAGGTGTTATTTCATTATGATTTTGATTTGCATTTCCCTAGTCATTAACGATTTTGAGCATTTTTCTTTCTTTCTTTTTTTTTTTTTAAAGACTTTATTTATTTATTTGACAGACAGAGATCACAAGTAGGCAGAGAGGAAGGCAGAGTGGGGGGAGAAGCAGGCTCCCTGCTAAGCAGAGAGCCTGATGTGGGGCTCAATGTGGGGCTCGATTCCAGGACCCTGGGATCATGACCTGAGCCGAAGGCAGAGGCTTTAACCCACTGATCCACCCAGGAGCCCCTCGAGCATATTTTCATTTGATTATTTTTTTCCTTTTTTTTTTTTTTTTTTTTTTATTTGATTTCTGGGCATTTGTATTTCTTTGGAGAAATGTCTATTCAGACCTTTGCCTGTTTTTAATTGAGTTGGCTTTTTATTGCTGAGTCATAAGAGTTATTTATATATATATATATTTTTGTTTTAAAATACAAGTTTTTTTCCTTTTTAATTTAAATTCAATTAGCCAACTTACAGTACATCATTAGTTTCAGATGTAGTGTTCAATAACTTACCAGTTGCATATAACATCCAGAGCTCACGACATTATGTGCCTTCCTTAATCCCCCTCACCCAGTTACCCCATCCTCTCATCCAGTTACTTTTATATTCTAGATTCAAATCTCTCCTTAGATATATGATTTGCAAATAGTTTCTCCCATTCTGTGGTCTTTCTTTTCATTGTCTTGATGATGATCTTTGAAGGACAAAAATTTCTCTTTTTTTAAGATTTTATTTATTTGAGAGCGAGAAAGAGAGCATGTGCTTGCATGAGCTGGGGGAGGGACAGAGAGAGAAGCAGACTCCCCACCGAGCAGGGAGACCAATGTGGGGCTCCACCCCAGGATCTTGGGATTGTGACCTAAGCTGAAGGTGGATGCTTAACCAACTGAGCCAGCCAGGTGCCCCCCAAATTTTCTTATTTTGATGAGGTTCAGCTTATGTTCTACTTTTCTTTAGTTGTTTGTTCTTTTGGTGCTGTATCTAAAAAACCATTTACTAACACAAAACCAAGAAGATTTATACCTGTGTTTTCTTCCAAGAGCTTTATAATTTTAGCTCTTACATTTATGGCTTTGATCCATCTTTAGTTAATTTTTGTATATGACATGAGGTAGGACACTATCTTCATCCTTTTGCATGTCCAATTGTCCCAGCACCATTTGTTTAAAAACCTATTCTTTTGGGACGCCTGGGTGGCTCAGTTGGTTGGACGACTGCCTTCGGCTCAGGTCATGATCCCGGAGTCCCGGGATCGAGTCCCACATCGGTCTCCCAGCTCCATGGGGAGTCTGCTTCTCCCTCTGACCTTCTCCTCGCTCATGCTCTCTCTCACTGTCTCTCTCCCAAATAAATAAATAAAATCTTAAAAAAAAATAAAAATAAAAAAAAATAAAAAAATAAAAACCTATTCTTTTGCTCATTGAATTGTGCAGGCATCCTTGTCTAAAATATTGACCATAGGGGAAAAAAACATTGACCATAAATATTAGAGTTTATTTTTGGATTCACAGTTCTGTTTCATTGAGATATATATATGTGTGTGTGTGCATATATATATATATATATATATATTCTTATGCCAGTACCACAGTGTTTCTATTACTATAGCTTTGTAGTGAGTTTTAAAATTGACAAGTGTGAGTCCTCCAAATTGGCTTTTTTTCTCAGTATTATTTCAGTTATTCTAGGTCCATTGTATTTCCATATGAATTTTAGGATGAGCTTGTTAATTTCTGTGAAAAAGTAAGTTGGATTTTGATAAGGATTGTATTGAAACTATAGAACAATTAACAATATTAAATCTTCTGATCTATGAATATTGATGTTTTTCTATTTGAGTTTGCTTTAATTTTTTATTTTATACTTTTTTCCTAAAATTTATTTCTAAATATGTTACTCTCTTTGATGCTATTGTAAATGGAATTGTTTTCTTCATTTCACTTTCAGATTGTTCAGTATAATCGTATAGATATAATTGATATGATGTATTGTAAATAAAGTAGAACTTATATCCTACAGCCTTGCTGAACTTTTTTTCTTTTTAATGTTCTGGTAGTTTTTTGTTGTTGTCAATTCCTTGACTTTTTTTTTTTAAGATTTTATTTATTTATTTGAGAGAGAGAGTAAACGACCTAGAGTGAGAGAGAGAGCAGGAGCAGAGGGGCAGAGGGAGAGGGAGAAGCAGGCTCCCCACTGAGCAGGGAGTATGACGTGGGGCTCAATCCTGAGAACCCCAGGATCATGACCTGAACTGAAGGCAGAAGCTTAATCCACTGAGCCACCCAGGTGCCCCTATATTTTTGAAATGTAATGTTTAATAGCTCCCATTAAAATGTCACATGTATAGTATAATGTGGCTAAGAGTTGTGCTCCTGAGTCAGTTTTTAATTTGACACTATACTTTATCACTGACTATATGCAGAATGCTGAGAAAGATGTTACTTTTCTGAGCCAGTTTTCAATTAAAACTTTAAAGATGGGAGTGCCTAGGTGGCTTAATTGGTTGGGCGTCTGCCTTTGACTCAGGTCATGCTCTGAGAGAAAAGCATGGCCCGAGAGTCCTGGGATCAAGCCCCACATCGGGCTCCTAGCTTGGCAGTGAGTCTGCTTCTCCTCCCAGTTCCCCTGCTTGTGCTCTCTATCAGATTAAAAAGAAACAACAACAACAAAAAAACCCCCAAAACTTTAGAAATGAAGATAATGTTTGACTACTTTTTAAAATGGGATGAAGGGGGGCGCCTGGGTGGCTCAGTGGGTTAAGCCTCTGCCTTCTGCTCAGGTCATGATCTTAGGGTCCTGGGATCGAACCCCACGTCAGGCTCTCTGCTCAGCGGGGAGCCTGCTTCACCTTCCCCCTCTGCCTGCCTCTCTGCCTATTTGTGATCTCTCCCTCTCTATGTTAAATAAATAAATAAAATCTTTTTTAAAATTATTAAAAAATAAAAATAAAATGGGATGAAGGAATAAGTGAGATAATGGATAATTCATGTAAGATACTCAGCACAGTCATAAAAGCACCTAATGGATGATAGCTACTATAATTATATTTTAATTATATTGTTACTACTGGGGACATTTACAGTGTTTATTTCTATAGTTAAAACCCTTACACTTAAGTCTTTGCGCTTATTTGATTAGTTCTTTATTCCTCAGACTGGAATAACAGGGTTAACCTTTTTCGGTTTTGAGGATGTTAACACCTATAGCAAATTCTTTTACCCAAATAAATTCATCATATTTGAATTATCAGATTGGGATGGGGATTTTGTAGGATATCAAGTTTGAGAGTAAATTTGGTCTAGATTTTGGAAGGACTCAGGCATCAGTCTGACAATCTAAGAATTTTATTTTTTGTCTTCAGGCCCATGGAAGTTTGTGGAAGAGTTGACCAGGGGATGGTCATGGGTGGTAATTGAGGAAGATTAATCTGCTATACCTTGAGGTCTTCCCTGACCATCCTTGTCTGATTAGGACACCCTGCTTGTACTTACATACTACTCAATATGTCTTCTAATACAGTATGTAATATATTTTATGTAAATATTTGTTTAAACGTTTCTCTTCTGCCTCTTGAGAAGATGGGTTACCTATTGTATTCCCAGCACCTAACACAGTATCTAACATATGGTAGACACTGAGTAAAAATACTTCTTGAATGAGTTCATGAAAGTTTTGTTTTCTATTTTTCTGGAAACTAACTTGTTGGCTTTTGTCTTCCCTTTATGTTTTTTCCTGGGCTCCAAGGAGGAGGCATCTCCCTATTCCTTACTTGATATCTGCTTGAATTTCCTGACTACTCACCTTGAGAAGTTCTGTTCAGCAAGACAAGATGGAACATTGTGTCTGCAGGAACCTGGAGTATTCCCACAGGAGGTGGCTGATCGACTGCTTCAGACTATGGCTTTTCATGGTAAAAAAAACACAGAGGAAATAAGAATTATGTGCTGTTAATTGGCATTGGATTTTGAATGCTGCTGTGGCATTTAATTATTTTCTTAGAAAAGGCCAGATGAGTCTGATTCCAGGAAAAGGAATTCATTTATTTTTTCCTGTCCTGCCACTTACTTTGTAATTTGGAATAAGCATTTTTCTTTTCTAATCTAGGAAAATTGCTTCCTTTTTTTTTCTTTCTTTCTTTCTTTCTCTCTTTTTCTTTCTTCTTCTTTTTCTGCTTTTCCCATGGCAAAAATAACTTTTTTTTTTTAAAGATTTTATTTATTTATTTGACAGAGATCACAAGTAGGCAGAGAGGCAGGCAGAGAGAGAAATTAGAAAAAATATTATAAATTCTAAAAGTATTCATAGAACTTTTTTCCATTTGACATTTCCATATGAAAATATTCAAATACACAGAAAAACTGATGAAACTTTAAAATTTTGACAAAATTGGCATTATGTTCTTTTGCATATTGTCAGTAGTATCCACTCTTTTTTGTTTTTCAATTTTTTATATTTTAATTATTACCTATCTTAGTCTACATCTGACAAATTCATAAGTTGAATTTCAAGCTTGTCATGTAATATACAACACAGCCTGGAAATACTGTAAGGTTTTTTTCCCACAGATTGCTTCTCCAATTTTTATTTTTACTACTGAAATATAGTTGACATACAATATTATGTTAGTTTTAGGTTAGTACTATCTACTCTTGTTTTTTTTGCAAAGAGATTAATTCAGAACACTTTTTGGTGAATGAGGCCAGAAATAACATTGAGGTAATACAAATGAGGACATTAAGTTATTTCTCTGACCCTCAGTTTTCTCATCTGAAGGCAGCTTGAAAAGAAGAGGTAGAAAACACATTCTGATGACACTACTCTGGAGGATAATTATTTAGTTACACTTATTTGAAAACTGCCTCCATTATTTTACCCATATAAAGCATTTGCCACAGAGCTAGTAACAATAACAAGTATTCAATAAATGTTAGCTGCTAATATTAGCTATCAGTAGTTATATTTCAAAAAGAATCGGGCAAATTAAGACTCTACTTAACATTTATTCCTTTGATTTACAAGATTAGTTATATGTATATATATATATATTTTTTTTATTATTTTTTTCTAAGATTTTATTTATTTATTTGACAGAGATCACAAGTAGACGGAGAGGCAGGCAGAGAGACAGAGAGAGAGAGGGAAGCAGGCTCCCCGCTGAGCAGAGAACCCGATGCGGAACTCGATCCCAGGACCCTGAGATCATGACCTGAGCCGAAGGCAGCGGCTTAACCCACTGAGCCACCCAGGCACCCTATATGTATATATATTTAAATTGAATATGTTAAGCATAGTCATTAAATTGAGACCAAAAAGAAATGAAAGCACTGACATAATCTCTTAAATTGTTATGCAGCTTTGTAAGGAACCTTTAACTTTATCATATATAGTACCTACTGGTATCAACCCAGTTCCTTTGGTAGGCTAAATTCAAAGAGACTACAGACTTGAGCAACTCAGTGAAAACCAAGGAGTTCAAACATCTTCTTTCTAAAATTATTCTAAAATACCTCAATTATACCTTTATTTCTCCCACCGTTCCTTATACATTATCTGGATTCATACTTTATATATATAAAGCCACAGCAAAGTGTACAGTATTCTCTGGCATATAGAACAGGAATATCTCTAATGTGGTTGTAGGAAGATTGTGTGGCAGTGAAAACAGCACAGACTTGGAATCAGACTTCGATCTGAACTAGGACTCTACCATTTACTAGCATTATGACCTCTAACAAGTTACTTTTCTGAATCAGTTTCCTTATCTGTATATGAATGGGATTACAATAGTTACCATTTTTTTTTTTAAAGATTTTATTTATTTGACAGACAGAAATCACAAGTAGGCAGAGAGGCAGGCAGAGAGAGGGGGGCGGGGAAGCAGGCTCCCCGCTGAGCAGAGAGCCCGATGCGGGGCTCAATCCCAGAACCCTGGGATCATGACCCAAGCCGAAGGCAGACGCTTTAACCCACTGAGCCACCCAGGCGCCCCATAGTTACCTTTTTTTAATAGTGGTTATTTTATAAGGTTTTAGAGAAAATTCGAGGAAAACAAAATTCCTAGCACGAAACAGATAATAGGTAAATGATAGTAATTATTATTGCCACATTGTCATTCTATTTTATAGTTGTGAACAAATTATATTTCCTACTTGAAAGAGTTTATAAACTGAAATTAAAAATGGCATTATCTATTTCAACTTAAAACTTAATCAGAAATAACAAAAATCCCCTACATAAACAGAATTCCACAGATAAGACTCTCCCAACTTATTTTCAAAATTCATTTTTGAAAACAGAAGTACTAAATTAGCTATGCTTTCCCAATTCAAAGGTCAAAAGAAGAAACTCATTTTTCCGTAATAGTGTTTATTTTCCACTGCCAAATGAAGACGTAAGGTATTTTATACCAGCAAACTTCTAAAGGGATATTTTGAAAGATAAGTTATTTTGGGGGCGCCTGGATGGCTCAGTGGGTTAAAGCCTCTGCCTTCGGCTCGGGTCATGATCTCAGGGTCCTGGGACCGAGCCCGCATCGAGCTCTCTGCTCAGCAGGGAGCCTGCTCCCCCCCGCGCCCCCCCCCCCGCCTCTCTGCCTACTTGTGATTTCTCTCTGTCAAATAAATAAATAAAATCTTTTTATTTATTTATTTTTAAAGATTTTATTTATTTGACAAAGAGAGAGAGATTACAAGTAGGCAGAGCAGCAAGGGGGGGTGGGGAGAAGCAGGCTCCCTGCCGAGCAGAGAGCCCGATGCGGGGCTCGATCCCAGGACCCTGGGATCGTGACCCGAGCCGAAGGCAGAGGCCTCAACCCACTGAGCCACCCAGGCGCCCCATAAATAAAATCTTTTTTAAAAAAAAGTTATTTTGGGGGGCACCTGGGTGGCTCAGTGGGTTGAGGCCTCTGCCTTCGGCTCGGGTCACGATCCCACTGGGATCGAGCCCCGCATCGGGCTCTCTGCTCGGCAGGGAGCCTGCTTCCTCCTCTCTCTCTGCCTGCCTCTCTGCCTACTTGTAATCTCTGTCAAATAAATAAATAAAATCTTAAAAAATTTTTTTTTTAAATTGAGATAAAATTGACATATAATATATTAGTTTCAGGTGTACAACATAATTGATTTGATATATGTGTGCGCTAAAACTTTATTTAGTCTTCCTTTAATACCCCTCACCTTCTTTCTCCCTCCTTGAATTTTTCCTTCATCTTTGAAGGACTTACTCAAAGATTACCTCTTCTGTTGAATCTTTCTAGGTCTTCAGGAATGATGGGTTGCTTGCTTTTGTTTCCATGGTACTTTGTACTTGACTCTGATATACCATAGATCTCATTTTGTTACATTGTTTAATGCTTTCACTCCATGGAATTTTGAATTCTTTGAGTATACGGGCATAGCTTAATTTTCTTTGTATACACATTTGGTAGTGTTTGACATATAGTGATTGTTTAATAACTGCTCAATGGCTGGAAACTTACTATGAAATTTACTCCCCTGAAATAGAATTCTGGTAGTTTAAAACACTGTCTCTAGAACTGCACTGCCTAAGAGAAATAAAACATGAGCCACAACTGTGAGGCACATATGTAATTTATTTTATTTTATTTTTTTTAAATTTTATTTATTTGACAGAGAGAGGGAGAGAAAGAGCACAAGCAGGGGGAGTAGGTGAGGGAGAAGCAGGCCCCCCACTGAGCAGGGAGCCCAACACAGGGCTCAATTCCAGGACCCAGGGATCATGATCTGAGCTGAAGGCAGAGCTGAGCTGAGTTACCCAGGCACCCCCATGTAGATCATTTTAAGTTTACTAGTGGCCACATTTTAAAAGTAGAAAAAGGTGAAACTAATTCATAATTTTATTCAAGCCAGTACATCCAAAATACCATTTTAACATGTAGTCAATATGAAAGTTATTAATGAGATTTTTTTTTTTTTTAAGATTTTATTTATTTTTTTGACAGACGGAGATCACAAGTAGAGAGGCAGGCAGAGAGAGAGGAAGGGAAACAGGCTCTGCGCTGAGCAGAGAGCCCGATGCGGGGCTCGATCCCAGGACCCTGGGATCATGACCTGAGCCGAAGGCAGAGGCTCCAACCCACTGAACTACCCAGGTGCCCGATGAGATATTTTATATATATATATTTTTTTTACTAAATCTTCAAGATCTGATGTATGTTTTACACTTACAGCAAAGCTCAGTTTGGACTATATGCATTTCAAGTGCTCAATAGCTGTGTGTGGCTGGTGGCTACTGGTTTGGACAGTATAGCACTAGAATAATGGAGTTCTTAATATGTAGTCATTTTTGTCCACTGTGATAGGTAAAGGTTTTTCTTGATTTTAACTTTTTAACCATAAATAAGTCTGCAAAATCCACTGGAAAGCAGTGTTCCCTTTAAAAAAATACTTTAGTTCTAATACAAAGGTGACCCTTAGCTTCATCTTTAGCCCAAGCTGTGTGAATCTGTTTAGTATGAGTCTACTGAGGTGCCACTTAGAGTTCTTCCCTTGACTCCAGGCTATTTATTTACCTGGTCCCAACTGTACACTCACCCTGGACTGTTCTTAGGCTATCTTTTATTGGCATGCCTGTTACTTTCACAGGAGATGTTGTTTAATTGATAGGTGATATTGTTGAGATTGATGTGGTTCCAAAGCATCATATACTTCTGGCACTGTTAATTGCTAGTCACGTAGATCTCTAAGGGACTTTAAGAGGTTCCTGTATCCACTTTATTTGAATTTAATCTGACAGAAAGTTGACTATACCCTAGGTCCTTTTTTTTTTTTTTTTAAGATTTTATTTTGTATTTATTTGGCAGAAAGAGAGGAAATACAAGCAGGGGGAGTGAGAGAGGGAGAAGCAGGCTTCTTGCTGAGCAAGGAGCCAGATGCGGGGCTCTGTCCCAGGACCCCGGGATCATGACCTGAGCCAAAGGCAGACTCTTAATGGCTGAGCCACCCAGGCGCCCCTAACCGCTAGATCCTTTTATTTATTTATTTATTTATTTATTTATTTTTAAAGATTCTATTTATTTATTTGACAGAGAGAGAGAGATCACAAGTAGGCAGAGAGGCAGGCAGGGAGAGAGGAGGAAGCCGGCTCCCTACTGAGCAGAGAGCCTGATGCGGGGCTCGATCCCAGGACCCTGAGATCATGACCTGAGCCGAAGGCAGAGGCTTAACCCACTGAGCCACCCAGGCGCCCCCTTCTAGATCCTTTTAATAAGATTTCAGATCTAGCCAGTGATCTGAATGATTTTTAGATAAGCATGTGCTAAATATATGTGTGTATATATATATATATATACACACACACATACACACACACATATATTACTTTTTTATTCATTCAAAGATCATATATGTATGCATGTATGTATGTATGTTTGTGTGTATAATAATGTATTATAGTAAAATTGAAGGATAGACTAGTAATAATGTATTGGTAACAATTAATTCCCCAGATTCAATAGCTTAACATAAAGTTTGTTTTACCTCACTCATGGTACATAAATGCTGCAAATCCGTGGAGGGTTGTGCTCCATGGTCCCTCTTGGATCCAAACTGATGGAGGCTCCACTTTCAGAAATCTATTCTGTCTAGAACTTGAAGATTTCTCATTTGTCATAGCGGGAAAAGATAGCATGGGAAATCGTGTACTGGCTCTCAGGTGCTTCAGCCTATAGGCCATTGGTCAAAACTAGGCACATAGCCCCATCTAATTCCAAGGGTAGGATGGGAAATGTAGCTGTCTACATGTCCAGGAAGGCAAGTAGAACCAGATGTTAGTGAATATCTGTAATACCACAGTCACTTGCTAGCTCTGTGACCTTGGAAAGCCACTTTTCTCACCCTAGTGTATTCATCTCTAAGTTGTAATCATAATATTCTTACCCCATGGAATTGTTATGTATATTAAATGAAATACTGTTACATGGGTGTGCTTTGGAAATGTAAGTATGCTGGAAATTTTAGCTATTCTTTAATTATTTTTTGAAATTGAAGTGTTGCTTGTTTTTTTTCCAGGTCTACTGAATGATGGAACTGTAGGTATTTTCAGGGGCAACCAGATGCGCTTAAAGCGTGCTTGCATTCGCAAAGCCAAGATCTCTGCTGTTGCTTTCCGGAAAGCCTTCTGCCATCACAAGTTAGTGGAACTTGATGCTACAGGTGTGAATGCAGACATCACGATTACAGACATCATCAGTGGGCTTGGCAGTAACAAATGGATCCAGCAAAATCTCCAGTGCCTAGTGCTGAACTCGTTAACTCTTTCCCTCGAAGATCCTTACGAGCGGTGCTTCAGCCGGCTTTCTGGCCTTCGAGCGTTAAGCATCACCAATGTTCTCTTTTACAATGAAGACCTCGCTGAGGTTGCCTCATTGCCAAGATTAGAGAGCCTGGATATTTCTAACACCTCAATCACAGACATCACAGCTTTGCTGGCCTGCAAAGACCGACTCAAGTCTCTAACCATGCACCACTTGAAGTGTTTAAAAATGACAACTACCCAGATACTGGATGTTGTGCGGGAACTAAAACATCTGAATCATCTTGACATTTCAGATGATAAACAGTTTACATCAGACATAGCTCTTCGCTTACTAGAACAAAAAGACATCCTACCCAACCTTGTCTCCCTGGATGTTTCTGGGAGGAAGCATGTGACAGATAAAGCTGTTGAAGCCTTTATACAACAACGGCCCAGCATGCAGTTTGTAGGTTTGCTGGCCACTGATGCAGGTTACTCTGAATTCCTCACTGGTGAAGGACATTTAAAGGTTAGACTTTTAAAATGTATTATTTTGTCAGGCTGACCAATGTCTTAGCTGCATAAGGTTCCATTAAGATGAATGTCTAACAATATATGGAACATGTCTGTGAAAGATGGTATTGTATAGTGGAAAGGCTTTGCTTTCAAGTCAGAGTCCCAGTTAAAATCCTAGCCTGCTTGCTTCATGACCCAGACCAAGAGATGATGTAACTTTTTGGGTTTCCATTTCTTTATTTACAAAACAGATATTCTGTCTAACAATTTCTTCTAAAGGTTAGTAATTATATATGTAAAGTGCTAGTCATGTAGTAGGCCTTGGATAAGTATAGTTCTTATGATGGTAATAGTTAGATATTTTGAACCACTGTAACATACCATTTCTAATTGGTCACTTTAAAACTAAGGATACTCCTTGAATTGATATCCATTGGGAAGTTAAGTTCTCCAAGGAGATCTTTACCATAGAAATGTATAATTTTGCTTTTCTTAAGGTTTTTCATGCCTAATGGTTTAAATTCATCTGCTTGGTACTTCGGATTCAAAGATAAAAAAGATATAGGATCTGCTTCTAAGGAGCTTAGTCTTGGTGATGATACAATCATAAATAACTATAAAGCCGAAGTCAGTGTAATTGCTGTAAAAGAGTAGAAGAAGTTTCTTCCAGCTGGAGAATTTGGGGCTTGATGGAAAAGATGGTATCTGAGTCATACCTTGAAGGATAGAATTGTGGCAAGTTTAAGGAAAACTAATATTTTCCTAATTCACACTGTATCCTCTAGATGCCTTACATTGATAGGTATTAGCCCCATTTTATAGATGAGAACCATAGACTCAGAAATTATATGATTTACAGTTAGTTAGAACCAACATTTGGATTTACATCTAATTCCAGAACCCCATTTTTCCCCCTACTACCTACACTACTTAAGCAGAAGCATCCTTTGATCCTACCTGGAGCAGAGTCAGGGATGGCCTGAAAGTGGATATTGTGACCCAAAAGGCAAGGTATCTTTTTTGAGTAATCATGACAGACTCAAAAAAGGAGAAGGAAAGTTTAGTTGTAAATATAAACATCTCAGTTCTTACGTATTTGTAAATTTAGGCCTTAAAAAATAGAATGTAGAAAATGATTTTGAATTATTCTTTTTTATTCATTCAATATTTTACCAAGTGCCTGTGTGTACTGGTCACCGTGCGGGGTATGGGGATTTGATGGTGAAGGCAAACAGGCATGATTTTGCCCTCATGGAGCTTGTAATTTAGTGAGGGAATCAAGTAATCAAATGCCATGTGCCAACGTATATGTGTGCTTTAAATATACATACACACATATACATTTATATATATATTTATGTATATCATATATACATGCTGTATATATGCTTTATACTGTGCTGAAATCTAGAAGATAATACAGTATTATATATGAAAATGTTTAACAGAGAGACTTGACTTAATTTAAGGCTTCTCTGAAGAATTAATGAATGAGTGGAGATCTTAAGGGTGAATAGCTTGGTAGAGAACATTCCAGGCAATGAGAATAATTAATGCAAAATATGTGTGGTAGAATGGAGCATGGTACATCCAAGGAATTGAAAGAAAGGCCACTGTGGCTAGAGCTCAAAAGTAGAAAGTCACAGAGCAATGAGATGAGGCTGGAAAAGTAGGCAGGCACCAGGGTCAGACTTGGAAAGGTCACATAAGATGGGTGCAGGGCAATAAGAAGTGTGAGGAACTTACTTAACAATTTGTTATGGAACAAGACAGATTTTTAGCACAGGGTTTTTTGATGAAGGAAATATAAAAATGTAAATTACTATTGTAATGTTACTTAACTGCCAAACAAATTGGTCTAATAGTAAAGGATTCTAAAAATTAAAAGGGAAGAAATCCCCTGTGGGCTGGGAGTTGAGGGAGAATTTCCCAGAAGAGGTGAGCATCCTAAAGGATGAAAGGAATGTGTCCCTGGTATGTTAAGCTAAGTAATATTTTCAAGGCAAAGATGTAATAGGTATGATCCCAGAGCAGTACAGTGTTTGCTGGTTTCTTCTTACAACCAACGGACGACCCTCCAGTGAATTAGCCTGACTTATAAAATTGAGGCTAGTAGGACATCTGTATTTTATAATGCCTCTGTAAAACAAGTTTGATTTCACAAATGGAGCTGTTATTACTTTGAAATCTTGACCATATGAAACACCTACTTTATTTGGTATCATTATCTATTTTCCTCCTATATAAACATTAAAGTAGTGATTCTCACCCAGCCCTACAGTTAAAATCACCTGGGATGGGGCGCCTGGGTGGCTCAGTGGGTTAAGCCGCTGCCTTCGGCTCAGGTCATGATCTCAGGGTCCTGGGATCGAGTCCCGCGTCGGGCTCTCTGCTCAGCAGGAAGCCTGCTTCCCTCTCTCTCTCTCTCTCTGCCTGCCTCTCTGTCTACTTGTGATCTCTCTCTGTCAAATAAATAAATAAAATCTTTAAAAAAAAAATAAAATAAAATCACCTGGGATGTAATTATGTGAAATGATGTTTATGTTAATCAACCTTATCATGGTAATCATTTCCCAATATATACATGTATCAAATCATCATGTTGGATACCTTAAACTTACACGATGATATATGTCAGTAATATCTTTGATAAAGCTGGGGGAAATGATTTATTTACTTACTTACTTTAAAGATTTTATTTTAGGTAATCTCTGTACCCAACTTGGGGCTCAAACTCACCACCCCAGAATCAAGAGTCACATGCTCTAAGGGCACCTGGGTGGCTCAGTAGGTTAAGCTCTTGATTTCAGCTCAGGTCACGATCTCTGGGTTGTAGGATCGAGCCTCATGTGGGGTTCTCCACTGGTCATGGAGCCTGGTCGGGATTCTCTCTCTAACCCTCTTTCCTCCACCCTTCTTTTTCTCCCTGCCCCACCAAAAAAAAAAAAAAAAAAAATTACATTCTGTACCAACTGAGCCAACCACACACCCCTGGAAAAAAATTTTTAATTAAAAGAACTCACTTGTGGAGCTTGAACGATTAAATCAGAGCCACAGGGAGGTAGGACTCAGGAATCAGTATTTTCTAAAGCTCCTTAGGTGATTACAGTATTCAGCCAATATTGAGAATCATTGTTTTAAAGTAATTTTATTTATTTATTTATTTTAGAAAAAGATCGTTGGGGGGCACCTTACTGGCTCAGTTGGAAGAGCATGGGACTCAATCTTGGGGTATGAGGTCAAGCCCCATGTTAGGTGTAGAGATTACTCAGAACAAAACACAAACTCAAAAAGAGATCATTGGAACTTTCCCCTTTGTTCACCTATATATAAAAATTAATGTTCCTTTTAAATTATTTACTGATTTGAGATCTGGTAATAAGTCATGTTAAGGGAGGAGAGCTGAGATTGCCACATCTCCTTTTTAAAAATTGTCCAGTTCAGCCAAGTTGTTGAAAAACTTGTCTGAAATGATTGTCTTAGTGTTGTGATGCTTTAAATTAGTTGAGGGGGCACCTGGGTGGCATAGTCAGTTAAGCATCTGACTCTTGGTTTGGGTTCAGGTTGTGATCTCAGGGTTGTGAGATCAACCCCGCAACTCCAACCTCCGTGTCGGGCTCTGTGGTCAGTGCAGTCTGCTTAGGTTTCTCTTCCGCTCTCCCTCTGCCCTGCCCACCCCCCACCCCCAGTCCAAATAAATAAATAAATAAATAAATAAATCTTTAAAAAGTAAACTAGTTGAGGTTGACTTTTTGGCATTACATACCTTGTTTTTTTAGGCCACACTAAGGAATGCAAGAAATAGAGACACTGTGCCTCCCCAGTATTCCTTATTAGGCACTATATGGTACTCTGAAGGGTGTTTATAAGAACAAGTAGTTTGTTTTTTGCACTTTCATGTGTATTACTTAGTTCAATCTCTTGACTCTGCAAGAGAGGTATTATTGCCCTCAGTGAGAGGGAATGGCTTTAAGGGTGACAGCTGGCTGATACTGGAGTCTGCCTTTGTATCTTGGACTATTTTGATTCCAAAGCATGTGTCCTTTCCACTACATCTCATTGTCTCTGTTTGAGAATCTTAGTTCTTTACTTTCCCCTCAATTTCTAGTCCCAACACAGAGGGTTTTCTTACTATAGAATTTCTGTCATTGTTTCCTCATCCAATTTGCTCTTCTCTTACCATCAGTTTTCTGAACCATCCATTTTTCTGCATCTAGGATTCATTGGCCATTTCATTCCCGGACTTTGGGGTTATACAGTAAGCTGTGGTTCCTAGTTCCTAAGAATCACTAGAAATGTGCTAAACCCAATATTAGATCTCATTTTTACTTAGCTTCCTAGGTATCACTCTTGTCTTTTTTTCAAACATCTCTTACTACTGTGGTTGATTTCCTTTATTGGTTCTTTCTCATCTCCCAGGTCTCTAAATATTGGAGAGTTCCATTTCTTGGTCTTTAAATCTATATGCTGTACTTCTTCCTTGAACTAAGACTCCTATATTGAACGGCAATAATCAATACCCAGTGAAGATCCATATAAAGTTTTCAAAGGCAGAAGAGTTGATCCATTTCAAAGAACATTTACTAAGTACTTTTTAAAGACATCTGAATTCGTGCCCTTGCAATCAAGGAATTCTAGTCTAGTGGAGAGGAGACAGATAAATTTAAAAATAGGTTTAATTCAGTGTGACAGATGCTTTAATAGAGTTATATACGGAGTGCTGTAAGAAAAGTTTTCCTTAGAATATAAATTTTAGTTTTACTCTATATTAAATATTTACAAGGCTTAATTTAGTGGTTATGGGCATTTTCAAAGATTTTATTTATTTATTTATTTGACAGAGAGAGAGAGAGAGAGAGAGAGAGAGAGAGCACAAGCAGGCAGAGCACAGGCAGAAGGTGAGGGAGAAGCAGACTCCCCACAGAACAGGGAGCCCAATGCAGGGTTCAGTCCCAGGACTCTGGGATCATGACCTGAGCTGAAGGCAGGCACTTAACTGAGTGAGCCACCCAAGTGCCCCTCTATTTTATTTTTTTAAAATTTTTACAGATTTATTTATTTGAAAGAAAGAGAAAGGGGGGGGGCAGAAGGAGAGGGAGAGAGAGTCTTTTTTTTTTTTTTTTTTTTTTTAAGATTTTATTCATTTATTTGATAGAGAAAAAGACAGCAAGAGAGGAAACACAAGCAGGGGGAGAGGGAGAAGCAGACTTCCCGCCAAGCAGGGAGCACAATGCAGGGCTTGATCCCAGGACCCTGGTATCATGATCTGAGCCAAAGGCAGACTGAGCCACTCAGGAGCCCAGGAAAGAGAGTCTTTTTTTTTTTTTTTTAAGATTGTATTTATTTATTTGACAGAAATCACAAGTAGGCAGAGAGGCAGACAGAGGAGGGGGGGGAGGCAGGCTTCCTGCCAAGCAGAGAGCCCAATGCGGGGCTCGGTCCCAGGACCCTGGGATCATGACCTGAGCCAAAGGCAGAGGCTTTACCCGCTGAACCACCCAGGGGCCCCTGGGAGAGAGAGTCTTAAGCAGACTCCACCCTGAGCATGGAGCCTGACACAGGGCATGATCTCATGACCCCAAGATCATGACCTAAGCCAAAACCATGAGTTGGATTCTTAACTGACTGGGCCACCCAGGTGCCCAATCTCTGTTTTAAATCGTTACATATAAATAACTTGATTTTTTAGCATCTAGTATATGAAATTGGTTGAACTGAAGATGCTTGTAGTTTGAGGAGTCAGACTACTTGACATGAGGGTTTATCACTGGCTAGAGAAGTATTGATCGCTGAATAAAACATACATGCAATGAAATTCGTTTAAAATATTTAACATTCAAGTAACAAAAGTTCTTTTAAGTTACATTCAAAGATAACTTGAGGCTGTATTTCATGTAGATGTTATAAAGCAATTGAATCAACCAAGTACAGGTAAATGAAGTCTTACTGATAAAATCATTAAACATATTCCCTCTTATAACCTTTTTTATTTTACATAGTATTTCAGTGTCTTTAAAAATCTAAGAAAAATCTAAGAAAAAGTTCAGGATAATTCAAAAAGAATTGAACACCTGGAAAATTTTTATTATTCAATAACCCACATATATATGAATACATAATCAAGACCAATATGCATGTAGTATATTTCACAGTTCTTCTTTTTTTTTTAAGATTTTACTTATTTACCTTTATTAGAGAGCGTGAGAGCAGATGGAGGAGCAGAGGGGGAGGAAAGGGGAATCTCAAGCAGACTCTGCCCTGAGCAAGGAGCCCCACATGGGGCTCGATCTCAAGACCCTGAGATCATGACCTGGCCAAATGAAAAGTCAGACCCTTAACTGACTAAGCCACCCACGTGCCCCTACTTCACATAGTTTAAAAAGCATTTGTAAAGAAACTTCCATTGTTCTGCCCTCAGAGAGAGAAGGTGCTTTACAGTCCAAGTGACAACTATTGTTTTTCTGACAACCAGGCAGCACCCAGTTAGTGTGATTTGTGAACGTAAAAATGACTGTCATCTAGTCTTGGTTGTGGGGTGTCTGCTTGAGAGCACAGCATTTCAGGGCTGGCTTCTCTGAGCACAGAGTTGTCTTCATGGTAGATAGACAGACCTGGTCCTTGGACAGCCGTACAACTAGCACTACCAGGTGCCTTTGCCTCACTCAGCTCTTTAAGCTGTTACAGGGATGGCGTGGGTTTGCTGTTTGAGTGAGGAGAAACACAAGAATGGTCACAGATTCGTTAAAAATACATATTTATTTTAAAAAAAGAAACTTCCATTGTTGTTTCTACAGTCTTATAAATGCTTACTTAATATGTGCTCTTGTGTCCATTGGCACAGATGTGTACTGTAGTCTGAGTCTTCCAATTTAAAGAGATTATAACTCTGAAGGACAGGTTGGTTTTTTTTGTTTGTTTTTTGTTTTTTTACCTTCTTATAGATAAGACAGGTGCCAAGATCATAAAGAACAAATGTGTAGCTTAAGAATGCGGGGGTGCCTGGGTGACTCGTCATTTGGGCATCTGCCTTTGGCTTGGGTCATGGTCCCAGGGTCCTGGGATGGAGCCCTGCATCAGGCTCCCTGCTCATCAGGGAGTCTGCTTCTTCTTCTGTCTCTGCTGCTTGTTCTTGCACACACACTCTCTCTCTCCCCATAAAGGAAGGAAGGAAGGAAGGAAGGAAGAGAGAGAGAAAGAAAGGAAGGAAGGAAGGAAGAAAAAGTGCAAATAAGGGGGGCACCTTGGTGGCTCAGTTGGTTAAACATCTGACTTGATTTCTGCTCAGGTCATGATCTCAGGGTTGTGAGATCGAGTCCTATGTTGGGCTCTGTCCAGGTGTGGAGCCTGCTTAAGACTTTCTCCCTCTCCTTCAGTCTCCCCTCCGCCCCTGTAAAAAAAAGAAATGCAAATAAAGTGAACACACTTGAAGCCATTACTCAGGTTAATAAATAGAACTTTCAGCTACCCTGAAGTTTCTCTGTGCCCCATCTTGATCATAGCTCTCTCCTTCTCCATAAAAGTAACCTCTATTCTATCTTTAATAATAATAATATCGGGGCACCTGGGTGGCTCAGTCATTGGGCATCTGACTTCGGCTTGGGTCATGATCCCAGGGTCCTAGGATCGAGTCCTACCTCAGGCTCCCTGCTCGGCGGGAAGCTTGCTTCTCCCTTTCCCCCCCCCCCCCCCTCTGTTCCCTCTCTCGCTGTGTCTCTCTCTGTCAAATAAATATAAAATCTTCAAAAAATAATAATAATAATGTCCTTATTTTTTAATAGTTTTATGACCTGTTTATCTCTAGGCATTTAGTTAATCTTGTTCATTTTTTAAAATTATATGTCTTTGAGGGATACCTGGGTGGATCAGTCAGTTAAGAGTCTGCCTTTGACTCAGTTCATGATCCCAGGGTCCTGGGATTGGGTTCTATATTGGGCTCCTTGCTCAGCAGGGAGCCTGCTTCTCCTTCTGCCTGCTGCTCTCCCTGTGTGTGTGCTCGCTGGCTCACTCTCCCCACCTCCACCCTGACAAATAAATAAAATCTTAAAAAAAAAAAAAACACTAAAAAAAACAAAATTATATGTCTTTTGAATACCTTTATTTTACAGATTCCTTCTCCCTTCCTTTCTTTTCCTTATAATTTGTCTGTTAAAAGATCCAACCTTTTGGACTTGTAGACTTTGTCTCAGTCTGGATATTCTTAATTAATAATAATAATTATATTAAATAATATCATCATTATCGTTATTATTATTATTATTTTTTTTTTTCAAAGATTTTATTTATTTATTCGACAGACAGAGATCACAAGTAGGCAGAGAGGCAGGCAGAGAGAGAGTGGAGGAAGCAGGCTCCCCACTGAGCAGAGAGCCCGATGCGGGGCTCGATCCCAGGACCCGAGATCATGACCTGAGCCGAAGGCAGAGGATTTAACCACTGAGCCACCCAGGCGCCCCCATTATCGTTATTATTAAAGTCATCTCTACACCCAGTGTGGAGCTTGAACTTACAATCCCGAGATCAAGAGTGGCATGCTCTACCAGCTGAGCCAGCCAGGGGCCCCTGGATATTCCTGATTGTATACTCATGGTGCCTATTTCTGTGTTGTATTTTTTTGCAAATTAGTAGCTAGATTTGGAGGCTTAATCAGACTCAAGTTTGATCCCTTGGGCAGGAGTCTTAGGTATTGTGTTCTTTCAGTAAGGAAGTATATAATATATGGTTTTGTTTTGTTTTGTTTTGTTTCGTTTTTCTATGATGTTAGTGGTTGTTGACACTAGTTCCATTAATTCATTGGGGATCAGTGGTGATATTCCAATCATTTATTTTTCACTTTTCAGTTGGAATACTTTTATAAAAAGTCACTTTCCATTATATGCATTTGGTTACTCAATACTGTGTGAACCACAGTTTAAGATATATGTATGAATCTATATAAATGGGGCATTCCTTAGACCTAATTTTGAACTGAATCTATCTATCTGTCTATCTATCTGTTTATTTACTTTTAAGTAAACACTACACCCAGGGGCGCCTGGGTGGATCATTTGGTTGTTAAGCGGCTGCCTTTGGCTCAGGTCATAACCCAGTGTCCTAGGATCGAGCCCCACATCAGTCTTCCGGCTCAAAGGGAAGTCTCCTTCTCCCTCTCCCTCTGCCCCTCCCCTCCCAACTTGTGCTCGCATAGGAGCACACACTCTCTTTATCTCTCTCTCAAATAAATAAAATCTTTAAAAAAAATTAAATACTACACCCAATATGGGGCTTAAACTCACAATCTCAAGAGTCTCATGCTCTATTTTTTTTTCTTTTTTTTTTTCTTTTTTTAAAGATTTTATTTATTTGACAGAGATCACAAGTGGGCAGAGAGGCACGCAGAGAGAGAGATGGGGGAAGCAGGCTCCCCGCTGAGCAGAGAGCCCAATGCGGGGCTCAGTGAGGGGCTCAATCCCAGGACCCTGGGATCATTACCTGAGCTGAAGACAGAGGCTTTAACCCACTGAGCCACCCAGGTGCCCTGAGGTTCATGCTCTATTAACTGAGCCAACCAGGTGCCCTTGAACAGAATCTCTTGGTGCTGAATGGGAGCTAGATAAATCTGGGGGAATTAATTAACACAGTTATTTGATGAATACTTATTGAGCACTTATTCTGAACCATACATAATGCTAATTATTGGGGTACAGTGGTGAATGGGTCAGTTGAATGGAGGGATTATGGTAATGGTTATGAAGGAGATGTTTCATGGGGACCTGATTTAGATTGGTGGGTCAGGGAAGGGCTCTCCAAAGAAGTGTCATTTAACTTGAATAGGGAAGGATGAGTAGAAATTAGTCAAAGAAAGGAAGATTTCAGTAAGCAAGTTATATATATATAATGGTCTTTTGCTGGGAAAGAGCTTGGCTTATTGAAAGATCAGGGGAAAAGTGTAGCTTTAACATGAGTTAAGGGAAATTAAGGAATTACCTTAAGAGACAGATTTACTTAAGATTTACTTTAGGTGCAGTATAGAGAATGTTAACCATCGGCTTATCGTAGGGTCTAAGCCTATCTAACGTACATCTCTTTAGCATATGTACACCTTCATAGGATGACTCTTCTGAGTGGGTTGGAAAGTAGTCATTTGCATTTGTTTCAAGACTTACATAGCTATACCAGATTCCATCTATACAAATGATGTTTGGCTAGAGAAAGTTAGAGGGTTGAAGAAATCCTAAAAGCTAATCTTATGGCTATGTTCAAAGGTGTCTGGAGAAGCCAATGAAACTCAGATTGCAGAAGCATTGAAGCGGTACAGCGAACGGGCATTCTTTGTCCGGGAAGCTCTATTTCACCTTTTTAGCCTGACTCATGTAATGGAAAAAACAAAGCCAGAAATTTTAAAGGTAAGAATAAGAAACTGGATATGAAAACTTTGAAATTATCTCCCTGGATACAGATGATGGCTTTGTGAAGAAAATTGGTGAAAATTTGCATTTAGTCTTTGATTTTTTTTTTTTTTTTTTTTTTTTTTTGGTAATGGGTTTGAGGATGTATGATTTCAGTTGTTAGCCATAAATGAGAGAGAAGATAGTTGCATAGTGTTATTGAAGTTAAATACCTTCCACTTAATATTTAACTACCTAAAACCAGTGACCACTGTGATGTTTTTCACCATCTGCAGTAGAAAATGAAAGTATATGACTGGAATCACAACACTGCATTGTATTGCTTCCATATAGACTTTTTTAAAGATAAATAATATTGGTATTCCATAAGGCACCTTCCCATGCACTTTTAAGCACCTGTGCTTTCATAATTAATTCATGATATTTCCCAATTAAAATCTTTTAACCAAGACAGCTTTTGAAGAGCAAGAAAGGAAGATTCTTAATTTTTGTTGATTGTTTAGGGCCATGTTTATCAGATTGTGTCCTTTGTCCACCAGAAGTCTGGAATATTATTTATTTTTAAAAGCATATTTGTTGGGACGCCTGGGTGGCTCAGTTGGTTGGACGACTGCCTTCGGCTCAGGTTGTGATCCCGGAATCCGGGGATCGAGTCCCGCATCGGGCTCCCGGCTCCGCGGGGAGTCTGCTTCTCTCTCTGACCTTCTCCTCGCTCATGATCTCTCTCACTGTCTCTCTCTCAAATAAATAAATAGAATCTTTAAAAAAAAAAAAAAGTAAAAGCATATTTGTGAACCCCACTCTAGGAAATTTAGATTCAATAGGGCTAGATGAGGTACAAGAATCTGCATTTAATAATTCCCCAAGATAATCCTAATACACATTTGAAATCAGTGAGTGTAGGACTATATTATATTTGATGCCTCATTTAGTGGGTAAAACAATCTTACAGATTGTGTAACTACAGGTCTATGAGGTTAAGTAACAGTAAGTTAGTAGCAGAGAGAAATGACCTAACCACCCCATTATCTTAAATTTTCAGAATAGGGTGCTTGTATAGGAACCAATAACATTTCAGTCCCTGAGATGTTACCCCCAGCACGGCCACCCCTCCATATATACCAGAAGATATTGGCACTTGGTATATGAATTACCCGTTTTGGTTTTGGTTACTGTGAACCTGAGCAACAAAGAACCTCTAGTCCTGATCTGAAATATTTACTCATTCATTCATTCAGAGAATGGTACAGAGAGAAATGAAAGAATATAGAAAATTCTTTTAAGGGATTCAGTTCCAAAGGAGAGCAAAGGAAAAAGATGGTAGTTGGCTGAGGAACTTTTTTTTTTAAGATTTTTTTTTTTTTTTTTTTAAATTTATTTGACAGACAGAGATCACAAGTAGGTGGAGAGGCAGGCAGAGAGAGAGGAGGAAGCAGGCTCCCCGCCAAGTAGAGAGCCTGATGCAGGGCTCGATCCCAGGATCCCGGGATCATGACCCGAGCTGAGAGCAGAGGCTTTAACCCACTGAGCCACTCGGGCGCCCCAGGAACTTTTTTTTTTTTTTTTTTTCTTTTTTAAGATGGGAGAAAAAACCAGCTTTTTTATATGCTGATATGAATGATCCAGTACACAATAAAAACTTGATATAGGAGATAGAAGAACAGCTGAAGCAATGTCCTTGAGTAGACAAAAAGCAAAAGATATAACATGTAAATGGAGGGATTACCTTCAGAGAGGAACCCAAAAAGATCATTTATGGTAATAGGAACATAGCATATGCATGTTTATGTACTGGCAAGGGGGATACATGCGGTAGTGAGAATCTGAAATTCTTTTCTGAATGTTTCCATTTTCTCCGTGTAATTGGAAGCGAGGTTCTTTAGCTGATAGTGAGGATTGGGAGGATTTGTTGGGGTTTGAGGAGAGAGGAAAAGATGAGAAATAGTTATGTAGGCCAGAAGGAAGCGAATGGATTTTATTGTACTATGACTTTAGCAGTGTTCGTAAGAAACTGAATGTTGGAATTTGAAAGTGAAAAGTTTGCCTCTGGTTTACTCTAAACTCAGTAAGAATTTATTTAGTGCTTAGAATATAAAAGGCACTGTACTAGGTCTGGATGAGTTAACGTGAATAGAAAAGATTCATTAGCCCTACAGAAAAATTCCTGGACATGAACAACTTGATACCTTCCTGGACCAAGTGGGTGAGAACTACATGTTGATAAGTGATTGCTATGCCCTAGTCTCTTTGCACCTGAGGATAAAAAAGATAACTTAAGACTGCTTAGAAATTGTTATAGATCAACAAAGTAACGTTGCTGTGTTAAGAGGGCTTATATTAATAGCATGAATAAAGAGAACTAATTTTTTTTCTAGCTTGTGGTTACTGGGATGAGAAACCACCCTATGAATTTGCCAGTACAACTTGCAGCAAGCGCCTGTGTGTTTAACTTAACTAAGCAGGATCTTGCTGCAGGAATGCCTGTTCGACTCCTGGCTGATGTGACCCATTTGCTGCTCAAAGCCATGGAACATTTTCCCAATCACCAGCAGGTAAGCATGTGGGAATTCCTATTCAAATAGTCCTTTTAGTGTCCCCCACCCATCTCCTACCTCCATAGAGTTCAATATAGTAGACCAAATCTGGAAATTCAAATGCCTTTGCAGCCTGCAAAGTAATAAATTTATGGTATGATTGAGTATAGGAAAGCAGAGAAGTAGAAGACTAAAGAGTACATTCCCTGCCTGAAAATATTTAAATCCAAATATTGAGGGAAATAGTGCAAACCATAAAAAACTCATCTTCCACCTCAATCTTGACTTTGGATAATTTCAGCAAATATCCCATAACACATCTATTCTGGACCAGGCACTATCAAGTACTGGCATGCAGAAATGAGTAAGACATGGGTTTTCTACTTCTAGCCATATGGTAGGTATATAACCTATCTTATTGTCAGGATGAAAACTGAAAATATAAAAATTATGTTTTTCATTCTTAAAACATAGCAGCTAGTTGGCAACTTAGTAAAAAATACTCATAAGCCAAAAATCAAGTAAAAATGTCAATCCAGGGGTGCCTGGATGGCTCAGTCAGTTGAGCATCTATCTGCCTTCAGCTCAGGTCATGATCCTGGAGTCCAGGGATCAGCCCTGCGTCGGGCTCCCTGCTCAGCCGGGAGCCTCTTCTCCCTCTGTCCCTCCCCCTGCTTGTGCTTTCTCTCTCTCAAATAAATAAAATCTTTTAAAAAATGGCAATCCAGATTGGTGATTGGATCAGTAAAGCCTCATTGAGGACAGTTACCAAATTGGATAAGCTTTAAGCTTTGTTTTTTTGGTTTTTGGTTTTTTCCAGATTGATTTATTTATTTTAGAGAATGAGCACACATGCGTGCAAGCATGGGGAGGAACAGAGGGAGAAGGAGAGAATCCTCAAGCAGACTCCCCACTGACAGAGCCCATTGTGGGACTCAGTCCTAGGACCCTGAGATTTTGACCTGAGCTGAAATCAAGAGCTGGCCACTTAACCAACTGGGCCACCCAGGCACCCCTAGGCTTTGGTTTTTATGGCCTCTGGAATCCAGGTGGTTAGAGGACAAAGCAGGACCCACCCAAAGGCCACCAGAAGGAAGGGAGATTAGCTGATATTAATTCTATTTATTATCCTACCTCATCTCATGGAAAAGACAAAGAATATGCACAAGTGAACTCACCTGGGTTCTGTGGAAGTCAATCTTTCAAAAGCAGGGAGGCAGAACAGAAGTTGTAAGAAATCATTGGTGTTTCATCAGTGATCTTCCTTTTTTTGTAGAGGCTACACCTAGTTAAAAAATAACAAAGCAATATTTTATTGAGGAATTTCTTTCTCCCTTTGGTTCTTTAGTTACAGAAGAATTGCCTCCTTTCACTTTGCAGTGACCGGATCCTTCAAGATGTTCCATTCAACAGGCAAGTGTTAGCCCTAGAACTTAAAATGGGCCAAAACGGAATTTTAGAACTCTGTCTTGGGCCATTTCTTGCCAGTTGGCATATCCTTCGTGTATAGTTAATCAAGTGAATGGGATTCTGCATTATCCTATAGAATGCTAACTCTACTTTCTCTGATGTAGTGCTTTGACATTCCTGTTAGCAGATTGGCCTCTGTTTTCATAGTCCTTTGCTTAAAAATTTATATTATGGTTTTTAGAATATTCATACAATATTGTAGGCTGAAGAAACTGAGGCATGGAGACTCAGTGTCTTGCCCATGATTTTGTGTCTAGTAACTGCAAGGCTAGAAAGACTCAAGTCTTCTAGTTTTAGGTCATGTTCTTTTCTCTGTATCATACCTCTTATTATTATTATTTGATACTGAATTCAAGAAGAAACTTTTTAAATAGAGGTTAAGGGAGGTTATATAGCTGGATTCAAGTAACTTAAAAAGTGTTTTCCCTTGTTTTCTAAGATGTGATTTGAGAGCTAAAAAGGATTTTTTGTCATCTTACTATTTTAAATACAATTTTTACAGATGGTATTGAAAAAGAAAATATACTTATGATTTAATGAGAAGTATATTTCTCAAGCAGCAATTTTACTGTGATTTATTTGTGTAACAGTACTGGCACAGCTGAGGAATGAGATGTTCCATTTACTATTTCAAATAGTTTGGACAAAAATATAACTACATATATCTCATGTAGGTTACTAATTTTATTTTATAAATACTGAACATCTGTACTGATTACATGAAGTCATATGTAAGAAAGACATAGTCACTTTCCTTTTTCTTTTCTTTCTTTTTTTTTTTTAAACATAATCACTTTCCTAAAGAAAATTGTCAACTAATCCAGGGGTTGACAAACCTCTTTTAAAGGGCTAGCCAATAATATTTTGGGCTCATTAGCCATAGGGTCTCTGTTGCAGCTACTTAATTCTGCCATTGTACTTCCTAAAGCAGTTGAAGATGATACATAAACAAATGGTTTTACTATGTTCCAATAAAACTTCAGAAAATAGCCAGCTGGACCTATGGCTATAAAATCACTATATGTAGGCTATCGTTTACTTACCTCTGATCTAGCCAATACACTGCTAGATTTGAGCTTCTTTGTGGTCAGAGACTGTGATTGGTTAATCTCTTTGTCTCTAGTGCTTAAGTGGATGTTTGATGGATGAATGAATGCAAAATGAGTATGACAGAAGACAGAATTTTTCATAGAAGAAGATGACAGAATGCATTGGGCCCCCCAACGAGGAGGGAAAGATTTCATCTGATTGGTGATCATTAAAGATTTCATGTTAGTGATGGCATTTGAGATAATAAAGATAATTGATGGCATTTGAGATAAAAAGATAATGACTAACCTGTATAAAGCAATTCCTGTTGCCAAGCACTGTGCTGAGTGTTTTACATATGCTTATTCAGCCCATAAAAAAGTGCTGTGAAATTGTTATTCTTATAATTTTCATTTTATAGATGAAGAAACATAGGCACAGAGAGGTTTAGTAACTTTCTCAAGGTGATAAGATAGCAAGTAGCAGAATTTAGATTTAAATCCAGAATGACTTCAGAACCTCTACTTTTTACATCCATGCTATATTGCTTTGAAGATGAGAGAAGGTTGGATTGATTGTTTTATGTCATGGGAACTGCACAAATACAGGTACAGAGGAAGTTAGTAATAATATTAGAAAAAATAACCTTTATCAAAAGCTTGGTTGTGCTAAGTTCTGTACTAAGTCTTAAGTTTTATGTGTAATATTATTTAATCCTCACAACAATCCTATTGAATAGATCTTATTATTTTACAGATGAGAAAATTGAAGTTCAGAAAGATTAAGGAAATTGCCCCAGGTTCCCAAAGTTAGTAAGTGGTAGAAGTAATATTTGAAACCGGGCTGACTCCAGAATGTGTGATTTTCTTAACAACTTTCCTGCATTGCTTCATGTGATAAAATAATATATTTTTTTATTATCAGCAACATTAGGTAGAACTAGAATTTAAACTCCAAAATACAAGAAGCAGGGGTGCCTGGGTGGCTCAGTGGGTTAAAGCCTCTGCCTTCAGCTCAGGTCATGATCCCAGAGTTCTGGGATCGAGCCCCGCATCGGGCTCTCTGCTCCGCAGGGAGCCTGCTTCCTCCTCTCTCTCTCTGCCTGCCTCTCTGCCTACTTGTGATCTCTGTCAAATAAATAAATAAAATAGTAAAAAAAAACAAAACAAAATACAAGAAGCATCAGAATCTGTGCTCTTAACTATAAGGCTATCTTAATCGCAATTGTGGGCATGTTTGGGGACTAATGAGCAGTCCATTTTGCAATAAGCATTGGGTAGGCAGGAAAAAAGATTTGAAAGTATGGGCCCATTGTTAGAGTCCAGAAATATTGTGAGTACAGGAATTACATCATACCTAAGTTCTCTGACAGATTTATGTATTACCAATATGTAGGCACAAATTGAAGGGAAAACAATGGAGGCATAATGACCCATTAGAAATCTACTGTAAAAGAATCCAAGATGGCCTTGGGAATAGAAAGGAGGTAACAGTGAATTTGAAGGAATTCGCAGAGGAGTAATTTTATCTATATAATTCAGACAACATGTATTAAACATCCATGTGTGAAGCTCTGTATTGGGTTCTTGGTATAAAGGGCTGAATAGTTTACAGTCCTTTACCTCAAGGAACCAATGGGCCAATGGAGGATTCATGTGAAGCTGCAGATAATCACTCTGACAGAGTTATAAACAAATGGTTGTTTTGTTACAACTCTGATAGAGTTACAAACAGATGCTAAGGAGCAGTAATAAAGCAATGATAAACGTGTCAAGGAAAACTCAGCACAAGTGATATTTGAGCCAGGTCTTGAAAGATGAAATTATAGGTATATTCCTTGGTGTCATCCTGATTTCTCTCCTTATGTCACACCCCACATTCAGTCCTTTGACAAATCCAGCTATTTTCCAAATATATCATGAATTCAACCATTTCTCATCACTTCCATTTCTACCTCTTGGACTAGACTAAAAGTGATTTCTCTCCAAAATTATTATGGTAGCCTCTGAACTGCTCTCTTTGCTTCTTTATTTGCTTGTTGAAGTTTATTTTAAACTCAGCTAATAGAATAATCCTATTAAAAACATAAGTCAGTTCATGTCGTATCTCTCCTCAGAATCTTTCTGTGGTTTCCTGTCTCACTCCGGAGTAAAAGCTAATTCTTTACAAAGACCTTATGATCTGGCACTCCTGTTACCTCTGACCTCTTGTCTCAGTACTACTCTTGTTCTCACTGCTCTAGCTCTCACTGGCTTCGATGGTATCTCTCAAAACCTCCAGGCATATTCCCAATGCAAAGTCGTTGTGTCTCCTACCCTCTGCCTAGGATACTTTTCCCCTAGATATCCACACAGCCAGCTTTCTTACTTCCTCAAAAGTTTCAGTGAGGCCTTTCCTAATAGCCTTACCTAAATCAACATTTCATATCCTCCCTTTACCTGCTTAATTTTTTTTTCTCTACAGTACATGTCACATATTTTACTTACCTATTTATCATCTATCTTCCACACTACAGTGTAAGCTCTATGAGAGTAGAGATATTTTTCTATTTTGTTTACTACTCTGTCTCCAGCACCAGGAACAGTATCTGGCACAAACCAGGGGCTCAGTAAATGCTTGTGAATGAATAAATGAATATTTCTGTTGTGCTAGATGCTGTAAGGACCCAGAAAATAGTACAGTGTAGAAATTACTACAGGATAGAAATATGTTATAATTCTAGAAGATAAGTATCAGATGGTTTTGGTCATATTTCCCAAACTCTTGTTTCTTTACAAAGTGTTGTTAGAATTAACAGCTAGAAAAAAATTTAAATATTAAAAAAAAAAAAAAAAGAATTAACAGTTAGGCACCATTTCCAAAACACTCAAGTATAATTATTCTGTTATCAGTTAAGAAGAATTTTCCCATTCTTTCTCACCTACCTGAATTGTAGCATCATTTCCCAGCTAGAACTCTGAAACTGCCTGCACCTCCAAAATTCATTCATGGAAAATCCTTTGTGTGTTTTCAGGTTTGAAGCAGCCAAGCTTGTCATGCAGTGGCTGTGCAACCATGAAGATCAAAACATGCAAAGAATGGCTGTTGCTATCATTTCCATCCTGGCTGCCAAGGTATCTGAACTCCCATTATTGAACAGTTTTCTGTAGGAAGCTGTTTCCCGTTGCAGTTACTATTTTCTCCAAAATCTATGTGCCAGAAAAGTTAGTAAGTCTCTTTGCCAGCCTGTTTATTCAGGCTACATTCAGTATTGCAGAATTCCATGTTGAGCAGAGATTTTAGTCTGACCTTTGAATCCTGTTGCCGTGAATGATATTAAACTCACACTAGTGAGTTTTTGGACTGACTTACTTTGTCTTCTGCTTGCTTGCAGCTTTCGACAGAACAAACTGCGCAGCTTGGTGCTGAGCTCTTCATTGTCAGGGTAAGTCTATTATCTCCTCTGTGCAGACCACTAGATAGTCTTCATTTTCAGGCAGTGTTGTGTATCTTCTGACATTTTATATTTCAAAACATTATTTTTGTTACTTCTAACTGGATGTATTCATTTATTTTTATAGAAGCAGCTTTATTCCTCAACAGAGATGGAAAGAGCCCTGAACTAGGAATCAGATGACCTAGGATCTAACTGTAAAATCAGTTTGTGAACTTAGATTTTGCGAACCATTGGGGCCTAAATAAACCTTAAGATCGTATCTAGACCTAAAATTCTATTATTTTGTTATTTATGAAGAAAATGTAGAGGCCTTTGTGCTAGATGCTTTGGGGGAAAAGATAATTTAAATAACAGACAAATGATTTTGATTTCTCAGTTAAGGAGATGATACAATGAATAGCGAAAAGTTAAAAAGCTTTAAAGAGAGTAAATATAAACAGTGTCCTAGGGAGGACTGGAGGAAAAAGTCTACTCTTTCCTTTTCTTGCTACAATCCTGGTTTGAGGTGTTTAAACAATAATGGTAGATGGAAAAGTCAAATGAAAGACTCTCCTTTTTTTTTTTCTTTTTAAGATTTTATTTTTAAGTAATCTCTACACCCAGCACGGGGCTGGGTGTAGAAAGTCGCACTTTCCACCGACTGAGCCAGCCAGGTACTCCAAAAGGCTCTCTTTTTCTGTGATTTACGTATTATGTATGTAATGAGAAAGTCATTCCTTTGATAAATATATGTAGAGAACTTATCATGTACCTAGCTCCTTGCTAGATGTTAGGGATTCACATTGAATTATATCTATAATTTCTGTCCATAAGAAGTACTAGAGAAAATAGCTATGTAGACGTGGTTGTAATACAGTCTAATACATGTAATAATAGCAATAGGAATGAAAAGAGTAATATAAAGAAAGGAGAAAGCTGTGATGGTATAATAGAGTAGGAATTCTGGAGTTGACATATCTGGGTTTATTCCCAGTTCTGTCACTTAACTAGCTTGGGCCGTCACATAAATTTACTTAGAGGTGATGAACTACTTTGTACAGTTACTATGAAGATTAAATGAAAAGAAAAATAAGGGGCGCCTGGGTGGCTCAGTGGGTTAAGCCGCTGCCTTCGGCTCAGGTCATGATCCCAGGTCCTGGGTTCGAGCCCCACATCGGGCTTTCTGCTCAGCGGGGAGCCTGCTTCCTCCTCTCTCTCTGCCTGCCTCTCTGCTTACTTGTGATTTCTCTCTGTCAAATAAATAAATAAAATCTTAAAAAAAAAAAGAAAAGGAAAATAAGATTAATTTAAGGGGAGGCGCCTGGCTGGCTCAGTTGGTAGAGCATGCAATGCTTGATCTCAGGTCGTGAGTTCAAGCCCTACATTGGGCATGGAGCTTACTTTAAAAAAAAATTTTTTTTTATTTGAAGTAATATATGCTAAGTGCTTTGCACAAAATAAATACATGTTAGATAAGAAGGGATGCTGATTTTATTTATTTTTTACTATTTTCAGGGATGACACTTTAGTTTTAAATATGGCTTTTCATTGTTATACATGTGTTTCAGTAGTTTTGGTTGGAGATACATTCAAAGATTTTAAGGAAGTAATTCACTTATATGCTTTGGGGGAAAATTAAACTTAGTTTAAGCAGGAATTAGTAGCAGTAGTAGTGGTAGTAGTGATGATGACTAGCCTTTATTTAATCTCTTGATTATCACCCACAATTTACAGATGAGGAAACAAAGGAATAAATTGCCAAACAAGGTTACACAGATGCAGATTCTAGTGCCACGTTCTTAGCCACTTAATGTTTATTAATTCCCCTGAGATGATTTTACTTCTAAAAAATTTTTTTCCTGAACTGTGTGTAACTTTAGATATTTTCTTGTATCTGTTTGAGCAGAGCTCCCTTTTACCCCCAAAACTATAATCAAAAAATGGAATTATGGATGCCTTATCTAGGTCTCAAAACATTTATCTTTAAGACTTAAATTTCTTGGGTTATGGCTATGACAGAAATAATTTACAAATGGAATTTCAAAGCTATTATCTTATTCAATTCCAGTATAGACTTTGATTCTCTTACTATTGCATGTAATTTGTTTGTTCTTTTTTTCCTTAAGGAAGACTTGGATTTCGATAGAATTAGGTCTTCCAACTCTTATTTTCTCTTACTAAGTTGACTATGATCAAATTACTTAATATTTCTCAGGCTACATTTCCTCTCCTGAATAACAATACTATAATATAGGATATAATTTGCTGATACTTAATAAATGTTAGCTTCCTTTCCCCTTCTCCACCTCTACTTTTCTTATCCCAGGATCTAAATGTTGTGACTAATTGGGTAAGATAGTTTTCCTAAGCTTTAAATGGTTTGCTTTTTATTTTATTTACAGGGTACTAGATTATAGGTATCATCAGAATAATAAAATATTTTTGAAGATCCTGTACTTTTTTTTGTTGAAGGAAAAAGCCTGACCAAAGAAGATGTTTGTTGTACTTTTAAAAAACTTTTATAGGAAATGTTTTAAGCCACGAGACCAATCTTCATGACTTGTGATTACCACCACTAATTACAATAACAGTTTTGTGATGAGAAATTCATTCTATTATCTTTCTTTCAGCAACTTCTTCAAATAGTGAAGCAGAAAACCAATCAAAATTCAGTGGACACTACTTTGAAGTTTACTTTGAGTGCACTTTGGAACCTCACAGATGAATCTCCAACCACTTGCAGACATTTTATTGAAAACCAAGGGTTAGAACTCTTCATGCGGGTTCTAGAGGTTAGAATGGGAATTTAGCCTATAGTTTTGACATTGATTGATTTTAAGTATTCATTTATTATATTTGGTTATTTAGGTAGTTACAGGTTTCTCTTTTTTTTACAGTCTTTCCCAACTGAGTCATCCATTCAACAGAAAGTCCTAGGACTTTTGGTAAGATAAAAACATATAAACATTTCCTGCTAAATTCCAAGCTGTAATCAGTTATTTTCCTTCTGAGGTAGTACGTTGAAAAATGCTTCTCAGGGTGCCTGGGTGGCACGGCTGGTTAAGTGACTGACTCTTGATTTCTTGGTTTCCACTCAGGTTATGATCTCAGGGTTGCAAGATTGAACCTCACGTAGATTTCCATGCTCAGCTCAGAGTCTGCTTAGGTTTCTTTTCTCCCTCTCCCTTTGCCCCTTGTGTTCTCCGCCATCCTGCCCTGGCACACTCTCTCTCTCAAATAAATAAATCTCAAAAAAAAAAAAGGGAAAAAATTTTTCTGTGTTTGTAAACACCTAATGACATTAGAAAATATATACAATATAATAAAGTGAGAAAAGCAGGCTATAAACAACGTATATATATATTAAGATTTTCACCACATCAGGGGCACCTGGGTGGTTCAGTTGTTACGCGTCTGCCTTCGGCTCAGGTTGAGCCCTGCATCGGGGTCCCTGCATAGGGCTCCCTGCTCAGCAGGAAGCCTGCTTCTCCCTCTCCACTCTCCCTGCTTGTGTTCCCTTTCTCACTCTGTCTTTCTCTGTCAAATAAATAAATAAAATCTTTAAAAATAAAAGGATTTTCACCACATTAAAAGGAAAAACATAAGTTACATACTTTATTATATATGGTTTGGTATAGTATAGAGCTTCACTGTGAGCAATTTTACTTTTATAATCAGAAAAAAAGTTTCATGAAAAAATATCACTAACTGGGGCACCTGAGTACCTCAGGTGGTTAGGCATCAGATTCTTGATTTTGGCTCAGGTCATGATCTCAGGGTTTTGGGATCAAGCTCCATGTCTGGCTCTACACTTGGCAAGGAGTCTGCTTGGGATTCTCTCTCTCCCTCTCCTTCTGGCCCTTATCCCGCTCACACGCCATCTAAATAAATAAATAAATAAATCTTTTTTCAAATGTCAGTAATGTAAGTGTTCTTACATGCTATGTTTGGTAATCAATAATCAGTACTTAAAAGACTGCTAAACAAATTAGACATTCCCTAAATATATTAGATATAGACTAGGATTTTGAGGCAATGGTGAAGGAGCAAATGTTTATTATGTTTAATCACTGCAACAGGAGAAGTGCCTATATGGTGAAAGCTATTTTAGAGCAGACCTCTTCTCTTAAGAAATTAGATAATAGGAGGCATAGATGAGGGGGTAAAAAAAAGTTATAGATTAGTGTTTGTTTTACAGATGCACGACTATGAGATACTAAACAATGAGATATGGATTATTGGGAAAGGTCACATTTAAAGAAGACCTATCTGTTCACTATAGTTTTAGTTTTTTATAAAGTAGAAAATGTAAAAAGACCCAAAGGCCCTGAAATAGGGAAGTGTTAAGCAGATTATAGTTTTTGATTGTTTTATTCAGGGTTCATAGGATTATTAGATACAGAAGTTGCTTCACATCACCATAAGAAGAAAAGTAGAACTTATTTTAAATACTTAGAAAGCTTTTGTAGAGCTTTAAAAATGCTTTTCTAAGCAATTTTTTTGTGGGCAGAGAACATACCTTGATTTGAGTCCTTTGGAATTTATTGAGACCTGTGTATGGCCCACAATATGTTCTATTTTGGTAAATGTTTCATGTGCACTTGAGAAGAATGTGTATTTTGCTGTTCTTGGTATAATGTCCTATAAATGTCGGTCAGTCTAATTGGTTGTTATTGTTCAAGTATTCTTATTGATTTTCTGACTGCTTGTTCCAGCAATTACTGATAGGAGTTTTGAAATCTTCAACTATAATTGTTGATTTATCTATTTCTTCTCACAGTTATATCAGTTTTTGCTTCATGTATTTTGGAGGTCTGTTATTAGGTTCATAAGCTGTTAAAATTGTTATGCCTTCCATTTGACCCCTTCTCATTATAAAATGACTTTCTTTCGGCGCCTGGGTATCTCAGTGGGTTAAGCCTCTGCCTTCGGCTCAAGTCATGATCTCAGAGTCCTGGGATCGAACCCCGCATGGGGCTCTCTGCTCAGCAGGGAGCCTGCTTCCCCCTCTCTCTCTGCCTGCTTCTCTGCCTACTTCTCTACTACAGTGATCTCTCTCTGTCTGTCAAATAAATAAATAAAACCTTAAAAAAAATTTTTTTTTTATCATTTCCTGCCCTCAATCAGTTTCAGTTATTTCAGATAGGAGAGTAACTCTGGCCCCTTTTTACTTCATTTTGTCCAGAAGTATGTGTCCTCATCAATCTTCCATCAAATAGAATTAAAAGTGAGAAATGTGTCTTTTATATTTACCCACATATTTCTCATACTACTCTTTACATATCTTTTAGTGTAGGTATGGTAGCAATGAATTTTCACTCAGGTTTTGTTTGTATGAAAAAGAATCTTGCTTTTACTTTCAAAAGTTACATTTCTTAAAAAAAATTAAATTTCTGCTGATTATTGAGTTAAAATGGATATTTTTTTCTGTTCGATTTTTGGGTTTATAATTTTCATCAAACTTGGAAAAATTTTGGCTGTTATATCTTTAAGTACACACACGCACGGGGCGCCTGGGTGGCTCAGTCGGTTAAAGCCTCTGCCTTCGGCTCGGGTCATGATCCCAGGGTCCTGGGATCGAGCTCCGCGTCGGGCTCTCTGCCTGACGGGGAGCCTGCTTCCTCCTCTCTCTCTGCCTGCCTCTCTGCCTACTTGTGATCTCTGTTTGTCAAATAAATAAATAAAATCTTAAAAAAAAAAAAAGAATTAAAAAAAAAAAGTACACACACGCACACACACATATATATACACACACACACACACCTTTTTTTTTTTTTTTTTTTGGTACCTTCTCTCCTCTCTCTTTCTGGGATTCCAGTTATAAGTATGTGAGATTGCTTACTATTATCTCATAGGTCACAAAGTAATCTATTGGCTTTTCTCCCAAGGTTTGTTGTTGTTTTTTCTTTATCTGCTTTTGCTTGGATGTTTCCTCTTGCTGTTTTTTAGTTCACAAGGGGTTTTTTTCCTCCCAACATCTCATCTGCTGCTAATTTCACCTGGTATATTTTTCATTTCAGAGATATATATATATGTGTGTGTGTGTGTATATGTATATATAAATACTTTTTATTTCTAGAAGTTACATTTAAATCTTTGTATAGCTTCATTTTCTCTCTTCAGGTTTATGTTTTCCTTTCATCCTGAGTCATATTTATAACATTTATAGTAGCTATTTTAAGTCTTTGTATGCTAATTCTATTATCCCTGTCATTTCTGAGTCCATTTTAGTAACTGATTTTTTTTCTCTTGGTTTTAGATCATATTTTCATGACTCTTTGTATGCCTGGTAATTTTTGGCTAGATGCCAGTCATTGTGGAATTTACATTGATTTTTGCTGGATTTTATTGTTTTTCTTTAAAGAGTTTTAGATTTTGTTCTTACAGTTGAGCTACTCACAGATCAAGTTGTTCCTTTCAAAGCTTATTTATTTGCTTTATTATAGTGGCTTCAGATTAGACTTCATCCAGGGACTGATACATAATTTAGCTCCACTCCTGTGCAATACTCTGTTTATTATGTGATGTCTTCACTCTGCCTGGTGGGAACGTGTACTCTTCCTAACCCTCTGTGATACGGGGATGTGTTCATGTATTGCTTTCTTTCTGGTAGTTCTTTTCCTAGCCTCATGGAGCTTCACTTTGCATCATACTCAGCCAAGCATTTAAGGGGATTCTTCTGCAGGTATATTTCTTTCTTTCTGGAGCTTTATCTTTTCTAGTACTCTGTTCTGCACATTTTTGCTTCCTTGGCCATCTTGATCACTGATCTCTGTTTCCTCAATTCAGCAAAAACTGTTGGATTCTCTTTAGGCTCCCCATACCTGCACAGCAATCCTGGAAACTACCCCATTTGAATATTTTCTCTCCGGTATAGACATTCTTGTATACCTGTTGTCCATTATCAAAAAACAGTTCTCTCATATAGTTTGTCTGGTTTTCTAATAACTTCTTTATGGCAGAAAAGAATGGCCATAATTCTTTTTTTTTTTTTTAAGAACTTTATTTTTGTTTTAAGTAATCTCTACCCCCAACATGGAATTTGAACTTACAACCCCAACATCAAGAGTTGCATGCTCTCCTAACTGAGGCAGACAGGTGTCCCAAGAATGGCCATTGTTCTTTTGATGTTCTGTTTTGCTCTTTCCTTTGTTTTTTGTTTTAATAGTGGTGTCTTTGTTGGGGGGGAGGCATTTGTTTGTTTGTTTTACTTTTTTTATCAGTTACTATCTTACAGTATGAGGTTCAGAGCTATCTACTGTTGTGTTTGATTATTCTTACTTATTATGGACTGTTTTCATTGTCCATTGTAATTTAGCACTGTGATGTGTCATCTTCTCTGGGGCTTTAAGTTCAAAGTGTGTCCTCAGAGGGTCTTTGTTTCTTTCTTTTTTTCTTTCTTTTCTTACTTTTGTCACTATAAAAATGCTATGTAAAAAATGTAAATAGAAGAATATGAAAAACAAAAGTAAAATCCCCCCCAAAAAAGTAAAATGTCTTTACTTTTTAAAAAATTTTGTTTATTCATTGAGACAGAGAAAGCGTGAGCAATGGTGAGGGGCACAGGGAGAGGAAGAAGCAGGGACCCTGACTGACTCAGGGCCCAATCCCAGGACCCCAGAATCATGACCTGACCTGAAGGCAAACACCAACTGAGCCACCTGAAATGTCTTTTCTTATTTAAATGTGTGAGATTAGAGAGGGGTGATGATTAATCATTCATGCTGGTGGAAAATAGATTGTACACATTCTAAAGTTAAACTTGTCTCTTCTATCCTCACTCTTTTTCTTATTGAAGAAGAAAACTTGTTAATCCTTACAAGGTATATGTTTGGACATGATGCCTTTCGCTTTCATTTATTATAGAATGACTTAAGCTAGGGAGTGAATAGTCTCTTAACAATCAAAAGTTCAAGTCTTGGTTCCTAAGAAATGGAATCAACATATTAGGAAGAAAATTACTATTTCATATAGATCAAATGTCAAATGAAGTTTTAAGAATTAGGATTAATCTTCAGAGTAGTAAGTTGGATCTTAGATCTTTTGGAAGATCAACCAGTCTAAACTGGAAACCCATCAGTTGTTTCCCATGTGAACAGAGGTCTTCTTATGTACTGCCTATGGAAGCCTAAGAAGGAACAGAGGGGCAAGCTGGATGGCTCAGTCGTTAAGTGTCTTCCTTCAGCTCAGGTCACGATCCCAGGGTCCTAGAATTGAGCCCCACATCAGGCTCCCTGCTCAGCGGGGAAACCTGCTTCTCCCTTTCCCATTCCCCCTGCTTGTATTGCCTCTCTCACTGTCTTTCTCTCTGTGTCAAATAAATAAATAAAATCTTTTTTTTTAAAAAAGGGACAGAAAGTGTAATGATTTAAACATGTATTGGCATATGTACAAAAGGTGAAGACTGTTATTAAGCCCAGTGAGTTCCTTCTTGGAATGCAAAGGGCTAGTTAGCCATTTATTGTTCATAATACTTTAATTTTTATATCCTCCTTTCTTCCAGAATAATATAGCCGAAGTACAAGAATTGCATTCTGAGTTAATGTGGAAGGATTTTATAGACCACATCAGTAGCCTCTTACATAGTGTTGAAGTGGAAGTCAGTTACTTCGCAGCTGGAATCATTGCCCATTTAATATCTAGAGGTGAACAAGCTTGGACATTGAGCCGTAGCCAGAGGAATTCTCTTCTGGATGATCTGGTAGGGTCGTTTGGTATTTTCTAGAAGCATACAAACAACATTCATAGTAGTTAAACTTTCAGAGGCTCATATTACAATAATGCAGTGTTAAATAAATATTGTGCTCTTTCTTGTGTGTCTTGCAGCATTCAGCTATTTTGAAATGGCCAACTCCGGAGTGTGAGATGGTGGCATACAGGTAATTAGCAAGATAATTAGTATTAAGCTAGTAACCTAGTCATTTTGCTTGCTTAGAGATCATTCCTACTAGGTGTATAATGTATTTTCCCTCAGGCATCTATCTTTTTACTGGTTTTTTAAAAGATCAAAGTATTTTTACTTTTTTCTGCTACATGTCATTCAGTAGTTCTTCCTTCATTCCACATTTATTGAAGACAAGTGCCAAGGACTTTTTCTGTGTGCTTGAAATTCAAAGATGAGTAAGACATTCTGCCTACATACAAGAACCTTACAGCTGGGGTGCCCAAGTGGCACAGTTGGTTGGGTGTTCAGCTCAGGGTTGTGAGTCTGAGCTGCGCAGAGCCAGCATGTAGTCTGCTTGAGATTCTCTCTCCCTCTCCCCCTGCCTCTCCTATTCGTGCTCTCTCTGTCTCAAAAGTAAATAAATCTTAGAAAAAGAAAGGAAAAAAAAGAACCTTACAGTCTACTGAGGAAAAATAAAATGTGAATCAAATATAGTTCACTCGTAAGCTAGTTATATGGATAGGGTTCTATGACATTAAAGATGAGAGTACTTAAATGCACTGGGAAGTGGTAAAATGCTTCCAGAGGAGGTAGATTATGAGCTGAGTTTTGAGAGAAAACTAAGTATGGGCAAAAGATTTTAGGAAGAAGAAATAATGTATTAATGCAGAGAGGTCCAAGACAAGATGACACATTGAAAGAAGTAGCACCAGGTTAGTTTGTGAAACTGTAATAATTTCTTAATTGCATACTGGATGCCTAACTGTTTGTGACAATTAGGTGTCTTGATAGTTAAGTTACTGATTACCAGATATACTCCATATTGCTACATAAGTAATACTATTGCATCTTACTTTTATTCTCTACTTCATAAATGCTGATACTGGCAACATTTTTGATTCCCCCAACTTAATGTTCTGCCTGTGTTGGGGCAGAAGACCTTGAGAAATAGAAAGGCTAATTCCAAACCCTCATGATATTCTACGAGTTAGTTATCAACTGACTCCTCCTTTTCTAAGTTTCCAAACCAAAGTCTTCTATTCTCCAAATGTTTATTTTCAAGACCAAAAGAGTACTTTTGAAAAAAGTATTTCTCTCCATTAGTACCTTATTCTGATCACCTTCCATCTTTTATACCAAAACTTTTATCTGAATACGATCCTTTCTCAAATGGCTAACACAAAGAAAAGGTATATTATAGTTCACTTATATTAGTTTGAAAATAGTAGATGAAATTTCTAGAATGGAAAGCTCAGGAATTATTGCTTTAGAAAATGACACTAGTATAGTATGTAACTTTTTTCTTTTGAAATTTTAGGTCCTTTAATCCATTTTTCCCATTACTTGGCTGTTTTACAACACCAGGAGTCCAGCTGTGGGCAGTTTGGGCCATGCAACATGTCTGCAGCAAGAATCGTATGTACAAAAAAAAACTATGTTTTTCTTTTTTCAGTGAAATTCTCTTTAGACAGGAAAGCCATTTCTACATGGTAAATTGAGTTGAATTTTTTTAAGGACACAGATTTTAAAAGATACAGTATAAGAGAATCTTTAGGGGTGCCTGGCTGGCTTAGTTGGTAAAGCGTATGACTCTCCATCTCAGGATCGTGAGTTCAAGCCCCACGTTGAACAGCGAGATTACTTTAAAAAAAAGACAGAGAGAGAGAGGGACGTTGGGTGGCTCAGTCTGTTAAGTGTCTGCCTTTCCCTCAGGGCTGAGTCCTGCACTGGGCTCCCTGCTTAGCGGGGAGTCTGCTTCTCCCTCTCTTTGCCCCTCCCCCTGCTTATACACTTTCTCTCTCAAATAAATAAATAAAATCATTTAAAAAAAGAGAGGGGTGCCTGGGTGGCTCAGTCAGTTAAGTGTCTGCCTTCAGCTCAGGTCATGATCCCAGGGTCCTAAGATCGAGCCCTACATCAGGCTCTCTGTTTAGCAGGGAGCCTGCTTCCCCCTTTCTCTCTCTGCCTCTCTGCCTACTTGTGGTCTCTGTCTGCCAAATAAATAAATAAATAGAGAGAGAGAGAATCTTAGGTTATAAACTAAATATATTCTTTCAGAATTAGCTTAGTAATACTAGATACTGAATGACAGTGGTAGATGAGGCACTGTTCTGACCTCATGGAGTATGAAGATTAGGAGCCTACAGTGAGTCCATATGCAAAAGCAAAAGTTTTAAGGCAAGCAGTGTTTATGGTTCATTCCAGTTTCTACTCCTTATCCTCACAAAATGCCATTGTTTAATAAGATATTGCTCTCACCACCCATGGTCTCTGGAGAAGCAAGAATTTAGATCAGATTCTGTATTACACTTTTTTGAGGGTTGTGATAAAACTCTTCATTGTTTATTTATTAATAAAAACTCATTCCATAAATGAATTGGAACATTACATAGGAAACACTTTAAGGGGCGCCTGGCTGGCTCAGTGGGTTAAGCCGCTGCCTTCGGCTCAGGTCATGATCTCAGGGTCCTGGGATCGAGCCCCGCATCGGGCTCTCTTCTCAGCAGGGAGCCTGCTTCCTCTCCTCTCTCTCTGCCTGCTTGTGATCTCTCTCTGTCAAATAAATAAATAAAATCTTTAAAAAAAAAAAAAAAGAAAAACACTTTAATAGTAGAAACACTTTGAGTATAAAATATTTGAAATTAAAAATCAGGTTCAAGGAAAAATAATTTTGAAAAGAAATTAAAAACTATAGGGAAAATAATAGAATGTAAATATGTAGACCATCCATGGTGATTCAGGTTCTTTTTGTGACTGGGCTGCAAATCAGCTACATGATTCTCTTTCTGTGTAAGGAGGAAAAACTATTCCATATCCTCATGGGAATCTAAAGCTTTTCTGAGCAATTAACTACAAATTAAATTTCTTTTATAGGATCTCAATAGGGGTGATATTATAAATGGCTTCATATAAGAAACATGAGCGTCTTGTAGGAAATAGCAATAACATTTTATTAGATACTTTCTTATTTTTTTTTTTTTAAGATTTTATTTATTTATTTGACAGAGATCACAAGTAGGCAGAGAGGCAGGCAGAGAAAGAGAGAGGAGGAAGCAGGCTCCCTGCTAAGCAGAGAGCCCGATGTGGGGCTCGATCCCAGGACCCTGGGATCATGACCCGAGCCGAAGGCAGAGGCTTTAACCCACTA
>NW_019154093.1:22202110-22254860 GCF_002288905.1 Enhydra lutris kenyoni
GATGTGGGGCTCGATCCCAGGACCCTGGGATCATGACCCGAGCCGAAGGCAGAGGCTTTAACCCACTGAGCCACCCAGGCGCCCGATACTTTCTTATTCTTTGATGAAAACTCAGTGCATACTGCAAAAAGGTGACTTAGTAAAAACTCTTATGTTGGATAGACAGAGGAGGAGGGTTTAGGGAATGGGATGTGACAGACAAAACTGCTTTGTATCCAACTAAACTTCTACCTGGAAGCTTTTCTGACCCTTCCTACCAAATTCCCAGTTTAGGGGTGCCTGGGTGGCTCAGTGAGTTAAAGCCTCTGCCTTGGGCTCAGGTCATGATCCCAGAGTCCTGGGATCGAGCCCTGCATCGGGCTCTCTGCTCAGCGGGGAGCCTGCTTCCTCCTCTCTCTCTGCCTGCCTCTCTGCCTCCTTGTGATTTCTGTCTGTCAAATAAATAAATAAATCTTTAAAAAAAAACAAAAAACAAATATCCAGTTTAATCATAAACATAATCTGTCTCTCGCCTGGGTGGCTCAGGGGGTTAAAGCCTCTGCCTTCGGCTCAGGTCATGATCCCAGGGTCCTGGGATCGAGCCCCGAATCGGGCTCTTTGCTCAGCAGGGAGCCTGCTTCCCCCTCTCCCTCTGCCTGCCTCTCTGTCTGCTTGTGATCTCTGTCTGTCAAATAAATAAATAAATAAATAAATAATCTTTTTTTAAAAATTTAAAAATTTTTAAAAAACCAAACAAACATAATCTGCCTCTGATCTAAAAATTTCCTCCTTTTATTATCCCTACAGGTTCTGAGAACTCCCTAGTTTCTTAACAGCCTATCCCATGTTATACCTAGCTTCTAATCTCTAGGTTTCTTTCTTCATTACTCAAGGAATGGGCTTTTCACAGTTTTATAAGAGAAAACAAAACATAACAAGGAATAGTATATATTCATATGTGTTTTTTTCTTTTTTAATGATTACTTTTAGGTGTAGGTGTTCATTTAGGTTTGGAGTAACCACCCTGAAAATTTTATTGTAAAATCCACTGTAGGGGGGATGCCTGGCTGTCTTAGTCAGTAGAACACGCAACTCTTGATCTTGGGGTTGTAAGTTCAAGCCCCACAATGGCTATAGAGATTACTTAAAAATAAAATCTAGAATAAAATAAAAAATGAAATAAAATGCACTGGAGGGGGCGCCTGGGTGGCTCAGTGGTTAAAGCCTCTGCCTTCGGCTCAGGTCATGATCTCAGGGTCCTGGGATCGAGTCCCGCATCGGGCTCTCTGCTTAGCAGGGAGCTTGCCTCCTCCTGTCTCTCTCTGCCTACTTGTGATCTGTCAAAAAACAAAAAAACAAAAAAACAAAAAACAAAAAAAAAATGCACTGGAGGGACACCTGGCTGGCTCAGTCAGTAGAGCATGAGACTCTTGATCTGGGGATTGAGAGGGTATAAGGATTACTTAAAAAAAAAAAAAAAAAAAAAAGACAATAAATAAAATGCACTATAATTGGGGAATGTTAAAGTATTTTATCTCCAACTCGGGTAATTCAGATTTCTGCATTCTTGCTTCCCAGGCTTACTTTATTTAAATGGACTTTGCTTCTCAGTTTGCATTAAAAGTTCTAATGCTGCTTACAGCTTTTAATAATTAAGAGATAGTATGGCTTGGTAGTTAAGGGCACACAGGAATCTACCTGGATTCAAATTATGTTCCAGCACTTACTGTGTATGCCAGCTTGTGCAATTTATTAAGCCTAGGATCTCAGTTTCCATGTTTGTTAAATGGGAATAATAATGGTACCTATTTCACATATTATAATGAGCATTTTCCCATATTTTAGAAAGTTTAACGACATGATTTTTAATAATCACATAATCTTTATCGTATGACATCTTAGTTTCCTAGTACTAATAACAAAGTTCCACATGTGGGTGTCTTAAAACAACAGGAAAGTTTGGGGTGCCTGGGTGATTCAGTTGGTTAAGTGTCTGCCCTCAGCTCAGGTCCTGATCCCAGGGTCTTGGGATGGAGCCCCACATCAGGCTCCCTGCTCAGCAGGGAGTTTGCTTCTCCCTCTCCCACTCCCTCTGCTTGTGTGTGCTCTTTCTTTCTCTCTCTCAAAATAAATAAAATCTTTTTTTAAAAAAACAGGAATGTTTTTCTCTCAGTCAGTTCTGGAGACTAGAAGTCTAAAATCAAGGTGTCATTGGGGCCGTCTTTTCTTTGACAGTTCTAGGGGAGAATTCGTCCTTGCTTCTTGCTTCTGGTATGTGCTGCCAATCTGTGGCAGTCCTTGGCTTATAGATGCATCATTCCTGTCAGATGATCATCTTCTCCTTATGTGTCTTCACATTGTTTTCTGTGTGTATCCATTTCTGTGTCCACATCTCTCCTTTTCATCAGAGAATACCGGTCATACTGGATTAAGGTCCAACCTGATAAGTTCATCTTAACTACATTAGGAACAACTCTGTTTCCAAATAAGATCACATTCTGAAGTACTGAGGATTAGGACTTTAACCTATCTTTTTTGGGGACATAGCTCAACCCTTAACATATGCCTCTATACTTAATAATAAATGAACTTAGCAGTAATTTATATAGTCACTTTCCTATTGATGAATGTATAATTAGTCTACCTTTTAATTTTTTAAAGATTTTATTTATTTATTTGACAGAGAGAGAGATCACAAGTAGGCAGAGAGGCAGGCGGGGGGGGGGGGAAGCAGGCTCCCCCCTGAGCAGACAGCCTGATGTGGGGCTCGATCCCAGGACCCCAAGACCGTGACCTGAGCCGAAGGCAGAGGCTTATCTTACCCCACTGAGCCACCCAGGCGCCCCTACCTTTTTATTTTAAAATTACATCCAAACACTTGTTTGAGTGAGAGATATTAATCACACCATTATTTATAATAGCAAATAACTCTAACCTAGAGGTCCAGCAATAGACAAATGTTAAATAATGTTGAAATTAAAAAGAAAAAAAAAAGGTATATTTGCATGTTATTGTCAGTGAAGAAGACATGATAGAAAATTATATAAGCAGAAACATACTCTGGGGGCCATGACATAATAACTTATACCAGACTAGCCCTCTAGCCATTAATAATAGAAAATGCAGGTTGGGGAAGATTTGAAACAAATCTTTATAGACATTAGGCAGAAGCCAGCAAAGATTCCCATCCCTGAAAGAGAACCAAGTACAGCACAACAATTTTATTGAACTGAGGAGACAAAAATCAAGAGTTTGGTAAGATTGAGGTATGGGAGGGGTACCTGGGGGCCTCAGTTGGTTAAGTGGCTGCCTTCGGCTTAGGTCATGATCCTAGAGTCCTGGGATGGAGCCTTCCATCAGGTTCTCTGCTCAGTGGGGAGCCTACTCTTCCCTCTCCCTCTGCTGCCCCCCACCCCACTTGTGCTTTCTCTCTCTGTCAATTAAATAAATGAAATCTTTAAAAAATGAGATTGAGATATGAGACAAAATTTATGGAATTTGTGAGGCAGAATAATGCAGAGGTGACTGCTACATCTAGAAGGGACTTCAGAAATCTTTCTAAGGATATCTTGAGTCTTTTGCTAATTAGTGAGTGGTAAATGCCTAGGGTGAGACTCCTTTGGGCTTGAGAAAGGATACCAAGGAACTATTAACCGAATAACACTTGGACCTCACACAGGGTTTGGAAATACTAGAGTTCCAAACAGTAGAAAGAACTCAATACCTGGGGCATTCAGTACAGGTGCTAGAAAAGATTAAATGAGCCCTGAAATAAAGACTTCTCTAGGTCAATCCTAACAAAGCTTAAAAACAAGTCTTGAAATGGTTAAATTAATTGCTCTGAAAATAAATTAACTTATTTTTCCCCAAATTTTTATTTAAATTCTTGTTAGTTAACATATAGTGTAATACTCGTTTTAGGAGTAGAATTTAGTGATTCATCACTCACGTATAAACCCAATGTTCATCACAAGTACCCTCCTTAATACCCATTACCCATTTAACCCAACCCCCACTTAACCTCCCTCCATCAACCCTCAGTATGTTCTCTATCCTTAAGAATCTCTTATGGGGTGCTTCTCTCTCTTCCTTTTTTTACCCCCCTTCATGCATTCATCTGTTTTGTTTCCTAAATTCCACTTGCAAGTGAAATCCAGTAGTACTTGTATTTCTCTGACTTAGTTTGCCTAGCGTAACACATTCTAGCTCCATCCCCATCATTGCAAATGGCAAGATTTCATTCTTTTGATGGCTGAGTGATAGTCCATTGTATGTATATATCACATCTTCTTTATCCATTCATTAGTCAGTGGACACTTGGGCTCTTTCCATAGTTTGGCTACTGTTAATAATGCTGCTACAAACGTGTCCAGGTATATGTAAACCCATTTGAAATGTATTTTTGTATCCTTTGGGTAAATACCTAGTAGTGCAGTTGCTGGTCGTAGGGTAGTTCTATTTTTAACTTTCTGAGGAACCTCAGTACTGTTTTCAAGAGTAGCTGCACCAATTTACGTTCCCACCAAAAGCATAAGAGGGCTCCTCTTTCTCCACATTCTCGCCAACAGCTCTTACTTCCTGTGTTTTTAATTTTAGCCATTCTGATAGATGTGAGGTGGTATCTCATCGTGGTTTCGATTTGTATTTCCCTAATGCCTATTCATGTCTTCTGCCTATTTCTTAACTGGATTATTTGTTTTTTGGGTATTGAGTTTGATAAGTTCTTTGTAGATTTTGGATACTATTTCTTTTTTGTTTTTTTTTTTTTTAAGATTTTACTTATTGGGGCACCTGGGTGGCTCAGTTGTTAAGCGCCTGCCTTTGGCTCAGGTCATGATCCCAGAGTCCTGGGATGGAGCCCTGCATCGGACTCCCTGCTCAGCGGGAAGCCTGCTTCTCCCTCTCCCACTCCCCCTGCTTGTGTTCCCTCTCTCGCGGTCTCTCTCTCTCAAGTAAATCAATAAAAATCTTTTAAAAAATTTTTATTGATTTACTTGACAGAGAGAGACCGCGAGAGAGGGAACACAAGCAGGGGGAGTGGGAGAGGGAGAAGCAGGCTTTCCCCAGAGCAGGGAGCCCAGAGCAGGCCTCCATCCCAGGACCCTGGGATCATGACCCGAGCCAGAGGTAGACTCTAAATGACTGAGTCACCCAGGCACCCCTGGATACTAACTCTTTATCAGATATGCCATTTGCAAGTATCTTTTCCCAGTCCATAGGCTGCCTTTTAGTTTTGTTGATTTTTTTCCTTCACTATGCAGAAACTTTTACCTTGATGAAGTCCCACCAGTTCATTTTTGCTTTTGTTTCCCTTGCCTCCATTGACACATCTAGTAAGAAGTTGCTACAGCCAAGGTCAAAGAGGTTGTTGCTTGTATTCTTCTCTAGGATTCTGATAGTTTCCTGCTTCACATTCAGGTCTTTCATCCATTTTGAATTTATTTTTCTGTATGGTATAAGGAAATAGTCCAGTTTTCCCAACACTGATGTGGTTTTAGAATATAGGTGAGGTTTGGTGGCATGAGGTCCAGAGCCAATGACCAAGAAAGAAGCTAGAGACGTCTTTGGTGCAGAATGGTGGTTTATTAAAGTGTGGGACTGGACCTGTGGGCAGAAAGAGCTGCTGCCCCCTGCCCCAGGGTTGTGAGGGGTGGCTGATTATATACTATGGGGTTGGGGGAGGTAAGGAAAAGAGAGGTTTCAAGAAAGAACTTTCATATGTTAAAGAAGACTCACAGGATAGTGGAGGCCTTGCCATTGTCAGGTTAAGGTTGTTTACCCCTCTAGTAAGTCATTAACAGTAAAATAGTTGGGAGCTTCCTTGAGGAACATTACACTTTGCTGGCTTCAAGTATCTCTCATTGGGCTGCAAATTATAAGGACATTTAATTGTATTTAATTTCCTTCTGGAAGTTAGACTATTGATAGAAATGCTTTGTTCTTGTAAATTGCTAAGACATTTGTAAACTGAGGGAGACTTAGGTCTTGCAGGATTGTGATCTCTATTAGTTAACTATTTGTTTTTCCTTTCCTTAGCTTTAGGGCAGCCCGGAGTGCATGAGGAATGTCTCATATATCCCATAGGGGTGGAGGGTTGTGGGGTGTCAGTTCTGCTTTGTCCTCAGCTTGCTTCTGTTACCTCATCAACACCATTTGTTGAAGAGACTGTCTTTTTTCCCTTGGGCATTCTTTCCTGTTTTGTCGAAATTTAGTTGATCATTTAGTTGTGGGGGACTAACTTTGTGCTAGAGAAAAACTAAGTACTCTTTTTAAAAAAGACAACAAAATCTGTAGACACTCAACAACATATTTGGTATCTGATAAAAAGTGCTAGGTGAGGGGGCGCCTGGGTGTCCCAGTCGGTGAGCATCTGGTTCTTGATTTAGGTTCAGGTGATGAGATCAAGTCCCATGTCAGGCTGCATGCTCAGCGGGGCATATATCTGAGATTTTCTCTCCCTCTTCCTCTGCCCTTCCCCTGCTCATGTGCACACATACTCTCTCTGTCTCTCTCTCTCAAATAAAGAATCTTTTTAAAAAAATTGCCATGATCCCCCAATAATGGGTCCATGGTCAAAGGAGCGAGACTGATACAAAGTGAAGGTCAAGCGAGACTGATACAAAGTGAAGGTCAAGTGAAGGTGCCAAGCATCAAGAATCAAACCCACCGTCAGACCGGTTGGGGCCACCCCTTACAGACAGGGTGACCCCTCCTTGCCTCACAGACTAACTTTTATAGAGCAAAGGCCATGTGGTTGGGCCTGGCCACACACAGGTGGCGAATGAGATTGTAACACACAGAGAAATCTGCAGTCATGCTAGGTCACACAAGGGTGGCCAATTGAATTACAGTTCACCCCATACTAGCTATTTGAACTAGCCTATCACCTTAGTCAGAATTGGTGCCCAAAAGGCGGGGCCCACACTCCTTGGTAGCTAGGGAGACAGTATGTGCGCTTTACTGATTGGATGTCTCCATCTGACCGACTCATCCCTGCATTTGGGCTGTTATCTCCATCTGACCTGACCCACCCTTGTACCTGGGACTGGTTTCCTGGACTTGCTTTTAAGTAAGTTCCCCTGGGTGGGGGCAGGGTCAATTTAAGTTTTACTGCATAAAAAACAAAATGGCTGTTCAACCAGGGTGGGGCCGCTCTGGCTAAATAGGCCCTTACAGCTAGATGAGGGAAGAAGTAGGAAAAAAATTACCCATAATGAGGAGAAAAATAGACGATTGAAATAGACCCAGAAGTGGGGCACCTGGGAGGCTCAATGGGTTAAGCCTCTGCCTTCAGCTCAAGTCATGATCTTAGGGTCCTGGGATCAAGCCCGACATCAGGCTCTTTGCTCAGCAGGGAGCCTGCTTCCCCCCCCACCCCTCCTGCCTGCCTCTCTGCCTACTTGTGATCTCTCTGTCAAATAAATAAATAAAATCTTTATTTAAAAAAAAAAGAGGGGTGCCTGGGTGGCTCAGTGGGTTAAAGCCTCTGCCTTTGGCCCAGGTCATGATCTCAGGGTCCTGGGATCGAGCCCCACATCGGGGGTCTCTGCTCAGCAGGGAGCCTGCTTCCCTCTCTCTCTCTTCCTGCTTCTCTGCCTACTTGTGATCTCTCTTTCTCTCTCTCTGTCAAATAAATAAATAAAACTTTAAAAAAAAAAAAGAAAGAAATAGACCCAGAAGTGATGGTGATATCGGAATTACGAGAAAAGTAACTTAATGGCTCACTTTGGCAGCACATATATTAAATTTGGGAAGATAAAGAGAAGATTAGCATGGCCCATGCATAAGAATGACATGTAAATTTGTGAAGTGTTCATATTTTTCATGGTTAGAACCAGAGTAAGCAATGTACGAGTAACAGTCTTGCACCCTTGTTTTCCAAAGTTCATTTTATTTTGGTCAGTTCAGTATATTGCACTAATTGCTTTAGGTATTTTCATTATATGAAATCTGTCATGTGTCAGAGATGATTTAAACTATTTGAGTGTTGAACTGCTAGCAGAACTTGTATGTTTATAGTAATTCAGAATTAAAAGGAAAACAGTTTACCAGTGTTTAGTTTTATATTGAGATGCTTAGGTTGGAATAAAGTGGTATAAAAGCAAAAAGAGAGAGAAAAGACAGACAGAAAGAAAAGTAACCTCGAAAAAATTTTTATAGGGGCACCTGGGTGGCTCAGTGGGTTAAAGCCTCTGCCTTCGGCTCAGGTCATGATCCCAGAATCCTGGGATCGAACCCCACATCGGGCTCTCTGCTCAGCAGGGAGCCTGCTTCCTCCTCTCTCTCTGCCTGCCTCTCTGCCTACTTGTGATCTGTCTGTCAAATCAATAAAATCTTTAAAAAAAAAATTTTTTTTATAGACAATCCAAGATTTTAGGGCCACCAGGTTGGGTGTCTGCCTTCGGCTCATGTCATGATCCCAGCATCCTAGGACTGAGCCCTGCAGCGCTGAGCCTGCTTCTCCCTCTACAGCTTCCCCGTGCTTGTGTTCCCTCTCTTGCTACCTCTCTCTGTCAAATAAATAAATAAATAAATACGTTCTTTAAAAAAGATTTTATAGAAAACATAAATATTAACAAAAGAAAAATGGCATTCATATAGAAGTGCAAAGAATATTGAAACAGCTTAGGGGTGCGGGGGTGGCTCAGTGGGTTAAGTGTCCAACTCTTGATTTTAGCTCAGGTCATGATCTAAGGGTGATGAGATCGAGCCACCTGTTGGGTGCTGTGCTGAGCATGGAGCCTGCTTAAGATTCTCTCTCTCTCTGGGGTGCCTGGGTGGCTCAGTGGGTTAAAGCCTCTGCCTTCGGCTCAGGTCCCGGGATCGAGCCCCGCATCGTCCTCTCTGCTCAGCAGGGAGCCTGCTTCCCCATCTCTCTCCACCTGCGTCTCTGCCTACTTGTGATCTCTCTCTGTCAAATAAATAAATAAACTCTTAAAAAAAAAAAGATTCTCTCTCTCATGAAAATGTTTTCTCATCTTCGTTAAACCAGTATTATTCCTGTATGTCAAGAAAGGAAGAAAGAGAGAGAGAGAAAGAGACCTTCATTATGTTGAAGCCAAATCCTTTGTACTGCAGCTTATGTATCCAACTTCTTTTTCTTGCAAACTGGAAATAAAATTTAGCCTCCTTTATCTGTTTAAAAAAAAAAAAAAGATTCTCTTTCTCCCCAACCCTCCCCTTCCTACTCACTTGCTCTCTCAAAACAAAACAAAATAAAACAAATCAAAAACTTAGGAAAATGAACAGAATTGGAGGACTTACACTGCCTGACTTCAAGGTATACTATAAACTACAGTAACCAAGACAGTGTTTTGTGGCTCCAAGATGGTGTTTTCCACACCTTACCAAGCAGTTCTCCAATTATCAGCAAGTCTGACAAGGTGACTTACAAATTTAATTCATTTCTGACAATATTTACCTGGAGATGGCATCAGATCTCACAGTCCCACAGGGCTGCTGTCTCCACTTCAGAGGCCAGAACCAAGTGTCGGTTTTTACCTGTGCTTCTGACTAGTTATAAAAATTGGAGGTTTGCACAACCCCCTCCTCTGTTTGATTAATTTGCTAGAGCAGTTCACAATGCAGAGAAACATTTACTTAACAGTTTATCATAAAGGATATTATAAAGGATATAGATGGATAGCCTGATAAGAGGTACATAGGGTGGGTTCCTGAGTAGAGGAGCTTCTTTCTGTCCCTAGAGAACTGGGTTGTACCATCCTCCAGGCATGTGGATGTATTCACCAGCATAAAAGTTCATCATATCTTCTTGTTCAAGAGTTTTTATAGGGGGTGCCTGGGTAACTCAGTGGGTTAAGCCTCTGCCTTGCCTTCAGCTCAGGTCATGATCTCAGGGTCCTGGGATCAAGGCTCACATCAGGCTCTCTGTTCAGCAGGGAGCTTCCTTACCCCTCTCTCTCTGCCTGCCTCTCTGGCTACTTGTGATCTCTCTCTGTGTCAAATAAATAAATAAAATCTTAAAAAAGTTTTTATAGAGCTTAACCTGTGCCTTCCCCACTTACACTTACTAGGATCCAAGAGTGGGGCTGAAAGGTCCAACCTTCTAATCATTTGGTCTTTCTGGTGACCAACTCCATTCTGAGGCTGGCTAGGGACTCTACTCTGTCACCTTATTAGCATGTACTCAAAAGGGACTCCTAGTAATGACAAGATACTCCTGTTGGGAAATTCCAACGGTTTGAGGAGCTCTGCCATGAACCTGAGACAAAGACTGAATATATTTCTTATTCTACCACAGGCCACCCCAGTCTTTGATTCTTTACAGATTCTTTACAACAAAAGGATCATAACAGTTAACAGATACTAGTACATTATGAGAGTCCCATTCAGTCATTAATACATCATATGAAAATTTCTGCCGGGGCAAGGCCACTGAGGTTTGCAGCCTTCCATTAGATATTAGATATTCCAAAGGCAGAAGTGATCTTAAGGTGAAGGCATATATTTGTTATTAGGAAGCTGGTAAAATTTAGCCAAGAGATATCTCTTGGCTCTGAGCTTCTTTCAAAGTGTTAGTGTTGTATTGGATTTCTCTCATGACATGACCCATTTGTTCATTTCAGTCCTTAGCTACTATTTCTCTTTCTTTTCATTTATACCCAAACTTTTCCACCTTCAGAAGGGACGTAAGTTCTGACTTCTGTGTTGGTCTAGCTTGCAGGCAGTAACACTCCCACAGAGTCAGCTCTCATTCAGAGAGGTAAGGTTACGTAAGTCACAGAATTTGTGGGCTGTTTTACCTCCAGGCAGTGTAACTGCATTCACTTTTAATCCCAGTTCTGTCAGGTGGAATGAAGGCACAGCTCATCCCCATTAGGCCCTGGGGAATTCTGACAAAAACATTTTACAACATAGTTACAGTTTCTTGCTTAAGAATCATCCCTGCTGGGTGCCTGGGTGGCTCGGTTGGTTAAGCGACTGCCTTCAGCTCAGGTCATGATCCCAGAGTCCTGGGATCGAGTCCCACATCGGGCTCCCAACTCCGTGGGGAGTCTGCTTCTCCCTCTGACCTCCCCTCTCATGCTCTCTTGCTCTCTCTCTCTCTCAAATAAGTAAAATCTTTAAAAAAAAAAAAAAAATCATTCCTGCTTTCACCATTTGTAGTTGCAGCCCTGGTCCTGTGACTACTGTGTCAGGTTGGGAATTTTTTTAAAGTTTAAGTGGTATGGGAAGAAGGAGAAAGAGAAATATATATAGTCATTTTAACAGTATCCTCCCTTGGCAAGAATTACATAGTCATCACAGCATCCTTTCCTACTGCATCTTCTCTAGCTCTATGAGAAAAACAGAAGAATATCTCCTGGGGAAACTCCTTTAGCCCCACTCATATTGAACATGAGCATACTCTCACAAAGACATGAAATCCGGGGCGCCTGGGTGGCTCAGTGGGTTAAAGCCTCTGTCTTCGGCTCAGGTCATGATCCCAGGGTGCTGGGATCGAGCCCCGCATCGGACTCTCTGCTCAGCGGGGAGACTGCTTCCTCCTCTCTCTCTCTGCCTGCCTCTCTGCCTACTTATGATCTCTGTCAAATAAATAAATAAACTCTTAAAAAAAAAAAAAAAGACATGAAATCCAGCTCCTCAGGCCTGTATCTCACCTCTACCCTACTTTTTAAAATAACCAATATGAATTGCCCAATCTAATCCTTTGAAACTGTTATCCTGAGGAAGATCTCTCTCTCTGCCAATTGCTGGACCTTGGAAGGGAGGAAAAAGTTTTACTCAACTCTCTGGCAATTTGTGCCTCAGAGTTACAAAAAGAATCTTTCTAGATTCAACCTGTCTCTGCAATGCTACAGTACCCCAGAGCCACGCATTCTGTGGACCCAGGTGGCTACCTCAAGGGAGCACATGGGTCTGAAAATTAAACTGACAAAAACAGATTTACAAAGAAGACCATGCACATTTAAAAAATGTTTTAAGATTACTTATTTTAGAGAGTGCGTCAGCAGGAGGAGGGGCAGAGGGAGAGAGAGAAGCTTAAGCAGACTCCCCACTGAGTGCGGCACCCAGGTGGGGCTAGATCCCAGGACCCTGAGACCATGACCTGAGCTGAAATCAAGAGTGCGATGCTCAACTGACTGAGCCACCCAGGTGCCCCTAGCATACACATTTTATTAAAACTTTATTATTATTATTATTTTAGATTTTATTTATTTATTTGGGAGAAAGAGACAGAGAGCACATGAGGGGGAAGGGCAGAGGGAGAAGCAGACTCCCCACTGAGGAGGGAGTCCCACATAGGGCTTGATCTCATGACCCTCGGATCACGACCTCAGCCAATGGCAGATGCTTAACTGACTGAGCCACCCAGGCACCCCAACTTCATTAAAACTTTAATTGTATGTGGGAATCTTCAATAAAGAATGAAGCCCTTAAGTGACCAGAACAGAAAGATTTTATACCTTTTAGATAAAGAAAGAAATTTGTGAAAAATTGACAGGACATAGATGTTTGGGCTAGTGGTAGTGAATGGTGAAGAGTGACTAGAAGAAGGGTTAGTTAAACAAGGTTTATACAGATTCCCCAGCTCCCAGATTCATGGTCTCTGATGATAAGAATATCTTCCTTCTTGTTTTAAGATTTATTTATTTATTTTAGAGAAAGCAAGAGAGCACAAGCAGGGGGGCAGAGGGAGAGGGAGAAAGAATCACAAGCAAACTCCATGCAGTGTACAACTTGGGGCTCAATCCCACGACCCTGAGATCACAACCTGAGCTGAAACCAAGAGGTCAACACTCAACCAAATGCACCACCCAGGCACCTAGGGAGGGTACTTCTCACATGGGAGTTTTATGACCTGTTTCAGGGAAGAAGGTTGATGGGGGGAAGTCAGACTAACCTTCCTGCTTCTGCTGTTTTCTCAAACTATTTTAGCTTAAGGTAGTCAATATGCCAAGAGCCCATATTTTGGGGCAGTGTGTCCTAACTCCATCAACATTATACACTGTAAAGTATGTTCCTTGATCTGAAGAAATGGCAGTTGGCTGTCGAAATTGGAGAAATATCTTATGTTTTGGTTCCTTTATAGCATTCTAAGTGTTAACGTCTATCACTGACTGAGCAAAGCCCAGTCCAGGGTCAACGTCAGTTTCTGTCAAGATCCATTTATAGCTCTCTGCCTCCCCAGGGCTATGAGCGTTGTTCTGACTTGCCAGCTATGATCAGGGCCTTCTCCCCACTTTACCATGTAGCCAACTGCAGTCTCTATTTTGCTGGCAGATAGAACAGTTCTCACTGGCAATGTGTACCTCAAGATTGCAAGGGGGAATATTTCTAGATTCAGCCCATAACTGCATTGCTGTCATACCACCATACCCACTTACTTCATGGACCCACATGGTCACTCCGAGCAAGTTCACAGGAATATCTGCTTGTCTATCTCAATTATCTTCTGAACCTGGAAGGGAGTTCTTCTGATGGGCATAGAAATGTCCTATTTTAATATACTTCTTAGATTCCCACAGTGATTTCCATATAGCCATGTCCCATATGAGCATCCCTTTAATGGTCCTGTGTCTGTTGCCCTTGTGCCCAACCATATGGCCAGGCTATTGGCCACTGCCCTTGAGTCAGTTAAAACCCAAACAGGCCTTTTATCACTTTTCAATTTTTTATTTTATTTCTTTTTAAAAAATATTTATTTGTTTGACAGAGAAATAGCACAAGTAGGCAGAGCAGCAGGGAGAGGGAGAGGGAGAAGCAGGCTCTCTGCTGAGCAGGGAGCCTGATGTGGGGCTCGATCCCAGGATCCTGGGACCATGACCTGAGTTGAAGGCAGCCACTTAACTGACTGAGCCACCCAGGAACCCCCCACTTTTTTCAGTTTTTTAATCACTGTTGGGAAAGCAGCATGCAGTTCAGCTCGCAGAGCTTATTTGTTTTTACCTTTTTCAGTCAGTGCTGGCCTTTCAAACAGGATATTGTCTGTTCACCCTGAAACTACTGTCCACAAACTGAGTAGCTCTTTGTTGATTAGTGGAAAGCTGTCTATAGGGCACTATCCAAATGATGATAGAATCTAGCAGCTCTTTGTGCACTTTCAAAGTTGGTCCTGGGGAGAAAGAGGCTCCCTGCTCATGATCATATCCTCATTGCCTTCCCCCAAATAGCATGATCCTATATAAACCATTTCCACATTACTATAGAACTCTCCCAGCACTGCCATCCCCATTAGAGTGTTTCTCTGACATTACCCAGAACACCAGGCATATTTCAGGTCTTAAGATCATTTTTTGTTTTTCAGTCATAAGGGTAATTTCAGATAATATCAAATATTACAGTAGTAATTGCCCCTCAAATGGAAGTTCTCTAGTCCAGAGTCCCAATAGTCATCTCTGGGAGGCACTTACAGGCTTTTGCCAGAACCCCCAGTCTGTCCTTCATGTAGGGCACAGAGAAATTGTCCCGACCAGCACTTCACCTTGTATTCTACACTGCGTATAGGCTTTTCTTAATCTTCTGGTTCCCATTTAACATATCTAATTAACATTGCCTGAAAGGTGGATTTGGGTGCTTTCTATCTTACAGCGTTAGGTAGGAGAAACATTCCCTATTCAAATAAACTATCCATCCTTATAATACAATCAGGTAAAAGAAATGCAACAACTTTACATAAAGCCTATTTAATCATACCAGTTCTCCTACAGACTTTTAGTTTAATTCCATTAATGTTTACCGCCCTCTTTTTTAATGCTTCTGTTCTTAACCATAACCTCCATTAGGACTTCATCCACAGATTTTGATTTTATATTACTAGGTAGGTGAAGTGTGCCCCAGCCAGACTCATTCCCATAAAACATTGAGGTAAAGGAAACACAACTTCTTTACATAAAACCCGTTTAAACATTCCAACTTTCATAATTCTGTCATCCCTTATATTTTTATTTTCTCTCAATCTAATTATAGGGCTTCACCTGTACGTTTTTGTAACTTCTCCATTTCCTGAACAATTTACCCGGCTTTATTACCTAAAAGACTTGAGTCCCCACTGGGGGGTCATGCCAAGGAACCCTGGCCCTTTTGTCAATGTTTATCTTGATAATTTGGCTTAACCACTGCCACAAGCAAGTGCTGGTCAGGTTTAGATCCATTTCTAAATTCCCTTGGCAACTGTTACCTTTAGTAACCGATTACAACACACAGCTACTACTCCATACCATGGTGAATACCTGGCCACCCAGGAATCAGAGGGTTTTCATCCCATCTTTCATCTTTTCTCTTCCCAAACTACACACGTTTTTTTGTTTTCTCAAAGATTTTATTTATTTATTTGACAGGGAGAGAGAGAGATCACAAGTAAATAGAGAGGCAGACCGGGCGTGAGAGAATGCTCCCCACTGAGCAGAGAGCCCCATGTGGGGCTCGATCCCAGGACCCTGAGATCCTTGACCTGAGCCAAAGGCAGAGGCTTAACCCACTGGGCCACCTAGGTGCCCCAAAACTACATGTTTTTATGAGCAGAGGCCATTATAACAAATTCCACTTCCGACACCAATTCTAATCTGTTTTTTCCACACACCAGTTCTTAGCAGACACTGATTGAGTGTTCTACAAATTGAATTCAATTCTGACATTATTTACCTGGAGATCCCCTAGGTTAAGGGCCAGTCCTTCAAGACTACTGTCACTTGAGACTTGTTACAAATCCAGGCATAGAAATAGACAAATGTGGTTCAATAGACCAAGATAGAAAATACAAAAATAGACCTGTACATATATGGCTGATTAATTTTTTTTTTAAGATTTTGTTTATTTATTTGACAGACAGAGATCACAAGTACACAGAGAGGCAGGCAGAGAGAGGGGGAAGAAGGCTCCCCACTAAGCAGAGAGCCCAATGCGGGGCTCGATCCCAGGACCCTGGGACCATGACCTGAGTCTAAGGCAGAGGCTTTAACCCACTGAGCCACCCATGCGCCCCATGGCTGATTAATTTTTGACATAAGTTCGCAGCAAATGCAATAAAGAAATGATAATCTTTGAACAAATGGTGCCACAACAATTGGATCTATATATGCAAAAAAAAGTGCAAGGTGCCTGGCTGGCTCAGTCCAAAGACCAACTCTTGATCTTGGAGTCGTGAGTCCAAGCCCCACATTGGGTATACAGATTACTAAAAAAATTAACTGGAAAAAAAGAAAAAAGTCTACTTAAATAAAGTAACCTTTTTCTTACCTTGGACAACATATAAAAATTAACCCTTATTTACTTATTGATTGGTTGATTGTGATCTCTACACCCAACATGGGACTTGAACTCATAACCCCATGATCAAGAGTTACATGCTCTTCCAAATGAGCCAGCCAAGTACCCCCCAAAATTAGTTTTTAATTGATCATAGGCCTACATATAAAACAAAAAAACAATTAATAGTTCTAGAAGAAAATAGGAGAAAATCATTGTGATCTTGTGTTAGGCAAATTTTTTTAAAGATCTTATTTAAAGACTTTATTTATTTGAGAGAAAGAGAGTAATCTCTACATCCAACATGGGCTCGAACTTTACAACTCCAATTTCAAGAGTTGCATGCTCTCCCAGCTGAGCCAGCCAGGTGCCCCACATATTTCTTAACTATGCACAAAAGCATGATCTACAAAAGAAAAAATTGCTAAATTGCACTTGATCAAACTTAAGGGCTTCTGTTCTTTGAAAGACACTGTTAGAGAAAATAAAAAGCCAGTACACATACTGGATCAAACTATTTACAAATCACATGTCTGATAAAGTGCTTGTATTCAAAATTTTTATTTTTTATTTATTTATTTATTTTTAAGATTTTATTTATTTATTTGACAGACAGAGATCACAAGTAGGCAGAGAGGCAGGCAGGGAGAGAGGAGGAAGCAGGCTTCCTGCTGAGCAGAGAGCCCGATGTGGGGCTCAATCCCAGGACTCTGGGATCATGACCTGAGCCAAAGGCAGAGGCTTTAACCCACTGAATCACCCAGGCACCCCTCAAAATTTTTATAAAGAACTCTCGGGGATCCTGGGTGGCTCAGTTGGTTAAGTGTCTGCCTTCGGCTCAGTTATGATCCTGGAGTCCCAGGATTGAGCCCGCATCGGAATCCTTGCTCAGCAGGGAGTTTGTTTCTCCCTCTGCCCTTCACCCCACTTGTACTCTCTCACTCTCTCTCAAATAAATAAAATCTCAGGACACCTGGGTGGCTCAGTCAATTAAGCCATTGCCTTTGGCTCAGGCCATGGTCCCAGGGTCCTGGGATCAAGTCCCGCATAGGGCTCCTTGCTCTTCAGGGAGCCTGCTTCTCTCTCTGCCTCTGCCTGCCACTCCTGTTTGTGTGTGCTCTCTCGCTCTCTCTCTCTCTCTGACAAATAAATACATAAATAAAATCTTTAAAATAAATAAGTAAGGGGCGCCGGGGTGGCTCAGTGGGTTAAAGCCTCTGCCTTCAGCTCGGGTCATGATCCCAGGGTCCTGGGATCAAGCCCCGCGTCGGGCTCTCTGCTCAGCAGGGAGCCTGCTTCCCTTTCTCTCTCTCTGCCTGCCTCTCTGCCTACTTGTGATCTATCTCTCTCTCTGTCAAATAAATAAATAAATAAAATCTTTAAAAAAATAAAATAAAACAAAATAAATAAGTAAAATCTAAAAAAAGAAAAAAACAAGAACTTTCAGGGAGCCTGAGTAGCTCAGTCAGTTAAGCGTCTGCCTTCAGCTCAGGCTATGATCCCAGGGCCCTGGGATCCAGAAGCACATGGGGAGCTTGCTTCTCCCTCTTCCACTCCTCCTGCTTGTGCTCTCTCTCCCTCTGTCTCTCTCTGTCAAATAAATAAATAAATAAAAATCCTTAAGGATGCCTGGGTGGCTCAGTGGGTTAAGCCTCTGCCCTCGGCTCAGGTCATGATCTCAGGGTCCTGGGATCGAGCCCTGCATCGGGCTCTCTGCTCAGCGGGGAGCTTGCTTCCCCCTCTCTCCCTGCCTGCCTCTTTGCCTACTTGTGCGCTCGCTCTCTCTCTCTCTCTCTCTCTCTGTGTGTGTGTCAAAAAAAAAAAAAAATCCTTTAAAAAAAAAAAAGGAAAAATAACTCTCAAAACTTAGGGGTGCCTGGTGGCTCAGTCAGTTAAGCATCTGACTTCGGCTCAGGTCATGCTCCTGGGGTCAGGATCTGACTTGGGCTCAGGGTCCTGGGATTGAGCCCCACATTGGGCTCTTTTCTCTGCAGGAAGCTTGCTTCTCCTTCTCCCTCTGCCTGCCACTACCCCCTCTTGTGTGCTCTCTCTCTCTCTCTCAAATAAATAAAATCTTTAAAAAAACAAAAAGAACTCTCAAAATCTAATAATAAGAAAACAAAACAAGTAAAAAGAAAATGGGCAAAAGATTTGAACAGACCCTTTACCAAAGAAGATTAATGGAAGGCAAATAACCCATTAAAGGTATTGAACAGCATTAAGATAAACATATATATCAGTACACTAGAATTGAAAGTCCAGAAATAGATCCATGTATTTATGGTCGATTTTTTTTTTTTAAAGTTTCCCAGGTTTTTTTTTTTTTTTTTAGATTTTATTTATTTATTTGAGAGAGAGACAGTGAGAGAGAGCATGAGCAAGGAGAAGGTCAGAGGGAGAAGCAGACTCCCCATGGAGCTGGGAGCCCGATGCGGGACTCGATCCCGGGACTCCAGGATCATGACCTGAGCCGAAGGCAGTCGTCCAACCAACTGAGCCACCCAGGCGTCCCTGGTCAATTGATTTTTGACAAGGATGCCAAGACAATTCAATGGGGAAGGAATTGTTTTTTCAACAAATGGTGCTGGGAAAACTGAATAGGCACATGTGAGAGAACTTGATTCCTTACCACATACCATATATAAAAATTAACTCAAAATAAAATTAACTCCAAATGAGGCCTAGGCCTAAATGTAAGAACCACATCTACATATATATATGCATATAAATTTTTTAGGAGGGAACATAGACATAAATCACCATAACCTTAGATTAAGCAATAGCTTCCTAGGACACCAAAAGCATAAGTGACTAATTTAATTGGGTTTAATAAAACATTTTAAAACTTTTGTGGTTCAAAGGATACCACCAAGAAAGTGAAAAGACAACTTACAGAATGGTTGGATATATTTGCAAATTATATATCTGATGAGGGGCATGTTTTCAGAACATATAAAGAGCTCTTACAGCTCAATAAAAAGAGCCCAGTTTAAAGGTAGGCAAAGGAGGGGCGCCTGGGTGGCTCAGTGGGTTAAAGCCTCTGCCTTCAGCTCAGGTCATGATCCCGGGATCCTGGGATCGAGCCCCGCATCGGGCCCTCTGCTCAGCGGGGAGCCTGCTTCCTCCTCTCTCTCTGCCTGTCTCTGCCTACTTGTGATCTCTGTCTGTCAAATAAATTAAAAATAAATAAATAAATAAATAAACTTCTTTTAAAGGTAGGCAAAGGATCTAAATAGTCTTTCTAAAAAAAAAAAAAATAGTCTTTCTACAAAGACTGCATATGAATGGCCAAAAAGCAAATGAAAAGAAGCTCAACATCATTAGTCATGGAGAAATAGAAATTAAAAACCACAATGAGACACTACTTCACACCTACTAAGAAGGCTGCCTATAAACAAAAAGATGGATGATGACAAGTGTTGGCAAGGATGTGAAACAGCTTTCTCATTCATGACTGATGGGACTGAAAAATTAGACAACCAGTTCTGAAAACAGTTTGGTGATTTCTTACAAAGTTAAGCATACTTTTAGCATTTATCCAGCTTTCTAAGTATTTCCTCAAAACTTCTGCAGGAATGATTATAGTATTTTTAGTCTTTGTAACAAAACACGGGGAGAAAAGAATCCAACAGATGTCCATTAGTACAATAACATTAAAAATATGTAGTATATTCAATGCAATGGAGTGCTTACTTAAAATACTTGTACTTAATACTGAAACTTTTAAATATACTATTTTTTTTTTCTTAAAGATTTCATTTAGGGGCGCCTGGGTGGCTCAGTGGGTTAAGCCGCTGCCTTTGGCTCGGGTTGTGATCTCAGGGTCCTGGGATCGAGCCCCGCATCGGGCACTCTGCTCGGCGGGGAGCCTGCTTCCTCCTCTCTCTCTGCCTGCCTCTCTGCCTGCTTGTGATCTCTGTCTGTCAAATAAATAAATAAATAAATAAATAAATAAATAAAAATTTAAAAAAAAATTTCATTTATTTATTTAACAGACAGAGATCACAAGTAGGCAGAGGGGCAGGCAGAGAGAGAGAGGGGGAAGCAGGCTCCCTGCCAAGCAGAGAGCCCAACACAGGGCTCGATCACAGGACCCTGAGATCATGACCCGAGCCGAAGGCAGAGGCTTAACCTACTGAGCCACCCAGGTGCCCCTAAAAATACTTTTTAAAAAACCCTAAAACTGCTACATACATATGTGTGTAACAATATGGATGCATCTCAGAAATGTCATGTTCAGCAAAAGTAGACAGACTCAAAAGAATACCTACTGTATGATTTTATTTACATGAAGTTCTAGAGCAGCCAAGGGTAGTCTATATCATGAAATTAGAAAAGTGGGGCACCTGGGTGGCTCAGTCATTAAGTGTCTGCCTTCTGCTCAGGTCATGGTCCCAGGATTCTGGGATCGAGCCCTACATCGGGCTCCCTGGTCAAAGGCAGCCTGCTTCTCCTTCTCCCACTCCCCCGACTATATTCCCTCTCTCCCTATATCTCTCTCTGTCATATAAATAAAATCTTAAAAAAAAAAAAAAAGAAATTAGAAGAGTGTTTGCCTGGGTTGGGATACAGAGGAGAATGACTACAGTGGTGCACAAGGAGACTTTTTAAAAAATATCCCATATTCTAATTACGATGGTAGTTACACAAGTGTATACATTTGCCAAAACCCATCAAATTGTAAATTAAATTTGAGTATTTTTTTGTGTATAAATATACTTTAATAAATATGACTAAAACTAAAAAAACTTTTTTTAAAAGATTTTATTTGTTTATCTGGCAGAGAGACAGAGGGAACACAAGCAGGGGGAGCAAGAGAGGGAGAACCAGGCTCCCAGCCTAGCAGGGAACCTGACCTAATGCTTGGTCCCAGGACCCTGGAAGTCATGACCTGAGCCAAAAGCAGATGCCCAATGATTGAGCCACCCAGGCACCCCTAAAAAATGTTTTTTTTCTCTTTGGAGAAGCAGGATCCCTGCTGAGCAGAGAGCCCGACGTGGGGCTCGATCCCAGGACCCTGGGATCCTGACCCGAGCCGAAGGCAGAGGCTTTAACCCACTGAGCCACCCAGGTGCCCCCAATAAAGTCTTTTTAAAAAATAAAGATTTTATAAGATTTTTTAAGAAATATATATAATATATATATATGAGACCGTTCTATATAGATATATCTATATGTTATATATCTATCTATATATATATATGAGAGAATCATTATTATTTGTGGGGACTTGCAGTGTAGACATAACATCACTACAGAGGTATTTATCAAGCTGTAGCATATGTTAGTGGTCTATAACAAAATAGTTAAGATTTAAGTGAAAAAAGAACTTTTTTGTGTGTGGGATAATTTTTAAGTGTTGTAAGAAAAGCTCTTTCTCCTCTTTTTCAGCCTCAAGGTATTGCAGCATGCTGATTGAGGAAGGAGGATTGCAGCATTTATACAACATCAAAGAACATGAACAGACTGATCCCCATGTTCAACAGATCGCTGTGGCCATTCTGGACAGCTTAGAAAAACACATTGTGCGCCATGGCAGACCACCTCCCTGTAAAAAGCAGCCCCAGGCTAGACTAAATTGATAGCCATAGGTAGTTGGATAACTGAATCACAGGAATCCTTTTCATGATAGGTTCATTTGGAATATCTTATCCTCTGTGCTGTTTTAGGGGTTTCTATGACAAGAGTCATAAGATCAGTTTGGGTTTGATAGTGTACAGTACTGCCCATGTGAACAGTCTCTAATTTGTCTTGTGATTTTTAACTTCTGAGGCATGAAGGGTCTCTTCCTTCGTCATTGCCTTTTAGGACATTTTCCATATCTTTCTGTGTTTGAACTTACCTGTGCTTGAAATTCTACGGTTTTATGATCAAGTTTGCACGAACCCTTAGGCCAGACTTTTCTGATCTTAAAGTCTCTTCCAATCAATTTGCAGCTTCGGATGAGCTGTTAACCTGATTTCCAGCACTGCTTCAGTTATAAGTTTTATACTGCTTCTGTATAAAATGCCTTTATTCTCTGTCTGTATACCTTTTATAAGATGTCCTTCTTAGTGTGAAAGAACAGAAAGTCGAGTCCTCTTGGAAAGCTACTCACTGACTGGAGCCTGGGTGGTTGGCAAAAAAAAAAATAAATTAGAAAGAAAACTAGTAAGAGAGAAACGAGATTAGGAACTGGAGAAAGGTCTGCTCTTACAGTATAGTTTTTAAACTAGAACAAGCTATCCTTCTGGAACCCTCTTCTGAGGCAGTGAGCAGTAGCTTGTTCATATTTATTCCTGGGAGCTTGGGCTACTGCTTCCTACACAGACTGCTGGTTACTCTGTAGAAATACTTCCCCAGGCATCACAATGTAAAATCTTACAGCATTCTGTGTTAAAGAAGAACTGTCTGGATCTCTATATGTCATACTGTTGTGAAATGTGAATTTTTATAAAATTGTCTCTTGTTAAAACTGACCGTTCTTTTCCCTCTATTTCAAAGTCATTTTGTTCAGTGAAATAGAGACTACACATGGTATTACCGGCTCAGTTAAGGTACAGTTAACAACAGTAAATTTTGTCACAAGAAGTTAAATTTTCCTTTCTTTCAAAATACATGTATCTTAATGTTCTCATGTTGGAAAAGATGTCCACATCTCACTGCCAAAAATGAATGAGAAGCACTAGGCTATTATTAAGTGTAATGATTCTAGTTACGGTGCATAAAAAGGAAATATTTTTTGATGGGTTATTTTTTAGACAGTTGCCTTTCCTTTATGATACCTGTTATAGCATAGTAAAGAATCAATTATCATTATATCAATAATGAAACCTGGGAGGTAGGAAGTCACCACAAAACTTAATTTCTATTTTCAGTTTTAGTTTGTGAATAAGGTTAATGACAATTTGAGATGACTGTGTTTTCTTCATAGATGGCCAGAATGTTTTCAGTAGAGATTTAAATGGTATGTTTAAATTATGGTGATTATTTAGACGCATTTTTATTTAGAAAGGAGCTGGCTTAGTAGTATGCTGATAACATTTTTGACATATGTATTTCAAACCACTGTCACAAAAGTCATACTTGAATTATTTCGTACTCCTTCGCAGGGATGAAAACTTAAACTGAAAGAAAATAGGTATTTAGAACCATTAAAAACCATATCATATTCTGGGTTACCTCTGACTTAATTGGTTTAAGGAATTTTTATAGGCTCAAGATAAATTTTCACAGATTGTCTATTTCAGAGGAAGTGGAAAATTCTTTTAACTTTCCCCCTTTTTCCCAGATTTTAATGTCTAAGGCAAAATGCAGAAAATAGGATGGCCTACACTAACTTGGAAGTTGCTGGCTATGTTGACTACTATCTCCAGGTCTCTTAGCTTGGATAGTTAAGGGAAAGCCTGTTTGAGAAGTTTGGCTTCAAGTTTCTTTTATGTCTTATTTAAGACAAAAGTGCATGTTCTTTATATGCTAATCTTAGGTTTTTATCTTTACAAATTGTTTTCAGAAATAGCTAAAAATGTACAGAAAACAACAACTCCATTATTCAGAATAACTTGATAGATGAAGACTCAAAAATATTTAAAGTTAATTCTAAACTTACTACTTTGAGCATTGGTAATGGTCGGATATTTCTTAGTCTTAAAAGCAAAATAATTGGTCACATCCCATATATAAAAATTGCAGTGCCTTTGTGGTTGGGATGGTTCTTAAAATTGTGTATCTAAGGCACAGAATTGTTTCTAAGGTCCTGAATCTGGCTAAAATGTAATAGTTGTATATATTGAAATTATGAGGCATAACTCACCTGTGTCTACAGTTAGAATCTGTTAGGCCTCCCTTTTACATGTGTATACTGGAATGTTAACAGTACTTGGTGCCTTCAAGGGTTACCTCTTCAGTGGCTTAGAGGTGCTGTTTCAACTTAGACTAGGGTTGAACCACTCATTGCTGAAATCACTGGTGCACTCAGATATTATAAAATGTCGCACCATCAGCCCACAAGCAGCAGCAAGGTTTAGATCTACCAAAGAAAATGGAATTAGACTTTTTAGAGTATAATGATGCATGTTGGTATCACTGAGTAAAACAAAAATGGTCTGAAATTAAAGCAAAAATAAGGTATCTCGTTCTTTCCATCAAGTACGTTTTGCTTGTGGTCTTTAAATTCTAAAAAATCATTTTTCCTGTTGGCAGTTGGAAAAAAAAACATAAATCAAGTAATAATAAGGGGTTAATTTACCCTCTGGCCAAGGACTCAGTGGCTACTGATCTTAGTTGAGTCTTTTTTAAATTATCAGACCCACAGTTCCAGGAATTGACCTTAAATATTGTTGCTCTTTAGCCCTGGACAGAAATGCCAGTTGGTAGCAATAGTCAACTTAATTACCCAAAGTGGATGTGAATCACCATAAAAGGGTGCTACAGGGATTTAATTTCATGATCTCTTTTGTTTGCAGACTTCCAAAGAATCAAAGATTCATGTTTAAAAACATCAGTCTCTCCAGCCTAGAAAGTTGTTCTTACTATTGAGACCTTTTAAGTTGGCCCTTTTTCTCCCTCGTCACTTTCATTTAGCTGTATGTTTAATTATGCTATGTGTCAAGAGACCATTGGGCCATCTTCTAGCTCTTTGGAGCACATTTTTATGAAAACATATTTTATGTGCTAAATTATGATAGATTAGATTAATGAACGATGGTTTTGGCTTAGTGTTTTCAAAGTGCATCACTGCCCATAGAACAGTGTGCAGCCACAGGCCCCAAGGTTGAAAAGAGGTCATGAGTAGCAGGGAAAACAAACTTAGTTTTGTGTGTGTTGAAAGCCACCCCTCTTCTGCCCTCTACTGGTGTGTTTACACTATTTGGTCATTGTGCAACTTTTATTACAGAATAAACAGTATTATTAAATTGAAAGTCTAAGTAAAAGGCAGTATCATAATACCAGCTGATGTGGGCACTTTTATCTATATGTAACTTGTTTAGGAACCTTATATGGGTAGGGCTTCAGAGTAGTGTATACCAGCTTACAGAGCAGTTTGCAAAACTTAGTTTCCCTCTCAAATCCATTGTAGCAGTTTCAAGTGACTGTGTGGATGTTGGATGTTTAATCTTTACCATTTGCTTTGTATTGACACATTTTTTCATTTTTAGTGTCAACTCATACACTATTTTAGAAATAATGCAAATCCAGCCTTCATCCAGTGATGAGAATAACAGTATAATAGGAATTTGCTGAATGTGCTTTTAATGAGTAATTGCTTTATCTTTTTTAGTATCTCATAGACTTTGCATGACACGGTACACTCCTAATTATGCATTCTTTAGTTTTCAGATCTTAATCTAAGACATTCTATGTTAACTGATTGGTAGCCTGAGAAAGAGCTTTCTCTGCCTGTTTCTCCCATCACCAGTTTTTGGGGGTAAATTATGGGAAAAACAGTGCTACTTCTCATTTCTCTGGATGAATTAAAGTTTGTTTGGATGGTACAACCAAACTTTAGAGCTAGATAGAATGGCTATTAAGAATACTTAGAGGGGAGCCTGGGTGGCTCAGTGGGTTAAGCCACTGCCTTCAGCTCAGGTCATGATCTCAGCATCCTGGGATCGAGTCCCGCATCGGGCTCTCAGCTCAGCAGGGAGCCTGCTTCCCTCTCTCTCTCTCTCTCTCTCTCTCTGACTGCCTCTCCGTCTACTTGTGATCTCTCTCTGTCAAATAAATAAAGAATACTTAGAAAATCCACATTGATCAAAATTATTCTGTGAAGTCATAAATCTAGTTCATTAATAGTATGTGCTTAATTTTGAACTTACTTTTGGGAAAACTGTTCAGATGGGTTCTTTTAAGATTATTTTAATCAGCTTAGAAGCAAGAAGCTACTTAGCTAATGAAAGCTGAGACATACTTTCATAAAAGCAAGAAATTCTTGGGAACATTTTTTTCTTTAAAAATGGGATGATGTTAATGTCAAGATTTATACTCAGATAATCTGCAAGAATAAAATTTTAAAATCCTTGACTTTTGTAGATTTCCCACTGTCAAATTCCCATGGACTTGTGAGAGAAAAGCTATCTTTTGCTTGAATTCTGATGGAAGAGTTTAATTCCTTTCAAAGGATATGAAAAATTCATTGGAAAGTGTAATGTGTTCATTTTAAGGGCTCTCAGTTATCTGGACTGAAGGCACTGTTCTCACTGTAGCCAGATGAGTGGGAGTGTTCTGTACATGAATCATGCTATATTTTAAATCAGGACATCACTTAGGTATTAATGTTGTGTGTGTACAGAGTTTTGTTTGGGAATTTTTTTTTTTTGCCTAAATAAATGTTATAAATTTTATGAAAAGTGTGTCTTGTATACTTTATTTCTAGACATTTGCTTTAAATCTAATGCAAGATTTAGATTCCTTAAAAAAATAAAAATAAATTTAAAAAATATTTAGATTCCTTGGTTATTGACTTGTAACAGTTGCTTACCAGTGGTTGTACTGCAGAAGTTTCTAGTATTGGAACTCTATTCATTTCATTAAATACATACGGTAGATACTGTTAAAGTTTTGGAATTTATATAATTTATAAGTCGCTTAGGGAACTTATAGTTTTGTGGAGAAGAAATATTAAACATATAAATATTACTTAACATTGTATCACAGACCAGTCCAAAGTGCTCATTATAGAGGCATGGAGATCCCACTTAATCCAAAGTGGGGACCCATTACACAGCCCAACAAGACTTCCTAGAGAGCATAATATCTGGTTTGACATCCATTCACACAACTATTGAGATAATTAACTGATTTTATGTATATTAAGTACATTTAATGAGGGAGATTACCAAACAACAAAGTATAAGAACCCCATAGCCAGGAAGAATCCTTAGTTATTTTAGTTTCAGAAACTCATTTTGTAGTTGAGGAAACGTAGTCTTAGATAAAATGAGCTTGTCTGTCACACAGCAAGTCAGTGACAGACTCTGCCCTATAGGGTTTTTTTTTGTTGTTTTTTTTTAGATTTTTATTTATTTATTTGACAGACAGAGATCACAAGCTGAGAGGCAGTCAGAGAGAGGAGGAAGCAGACCCCCCTGCTGAGCAGAGAGCCTGATGTGGGGCTCAATCCCAGGACCCTGACCTGAGCCAAAGGCAGAGGCTTTAACCCACTGAGCCACCCAGGCGCCCTAAAGGATTTTATTTTTAAGCAATCTCTCCACCCAGCGTGGGGCTGGAACTTACAACCAAGATCAAGAGTCCCATGCTGCACTGACTGAGCCCTAAGTACCCCTCAGCTTGTTTGTACACTAGTGGCAACGATCCAAGAAAGGGGGAAAAATGATAATGCAGGAGAAAGAAAGGATGTTGCGGGATGGTATCTTCGAGTAAGCAAGATGGAATTAGATCTAGCGGACAAGTCCAAGTGCCAGAGTTGGGTTTAGGTAAGAATAAAATAGGTGATAGTACAGATAGGTGGGTAGATGTGGTGGTGATGGTGGGAACTTGGGATGTTCTTTTTTTTTTTTTTTTAATTTCTTTTTTCAGTAAAACAGGCAGCTGAGAATATGGTTGGGAGAGGAAGTTTTGGAAGTTTGAGGATAGAGGAGAAGTTATGAAATAGTCCACTGGAAAAAAACACAAAACATTGGCTGGACTGGGAGTTAGAAAACTAGATTTTGACCATCAGGTTTTCCACTCATCAGATGCAACAATTTAACTTGTCTATTCAACCTCTCAGGTGCTCAGGTTCTCTGTGGGTAAAATGGAGATACCTACTGACAAGGACTTCTTTTTTTTTTTCCCCTGGTATGAGGATTAAATAAAAGAATAAATGTGAAAGGAAAGCATTTTGCAAAGTATTTGTACTTGAAAAATTATTTTAACTTTTGAATCCACTTATCAAAGACTTGCTATGTGTCAAGCATTTTATGTTTTTAATGTACATTATCTTGTTTAATCTTTACATCAATCCTGTGTGCTAACACATTCTTTCTTACCCTACTTTACTGATGGGGATGTTGAGTTTTAAAGAAATAAAGAATCTTGCCCAAGGTTTACAACTTTGTAGGTAGGACTGAGCAAACATTCCAAGATTCAAATTCAAGACTTATACGCTTTTAGAAGTACCCTTTTCAAGACATATTTTATTCTAAATTAGCTGAAGTGTAATAATTCACTGCTCTTTGAGGGTTGCTTTCTTGGACCTTGTAGGTTAGAAGGAAGTGGACTAGTTCATTTTGTGGACTTAAAAGGTCAGAAGTGGTTTTGGTATTTGATCATCCAATGTCAGTAGGAGTTGAAATAGAGAAGGTAGATATAATAGAGGTGCCTGTGCCGGAGTTTTAGGAGAACGGTCTTTAAAATATATATGTTTTTAATGTATAACATATATTCTACAGGTGCTTGGCTGGCTCAGTGGGTACTGCATGCGACTCTTGATCTTGGGTCATGAGTTCGAGCCCCATCATGGGTGTAGAAATTACTAAAGCAAAAATAAAAATATAACCTCTTTCCCAACTTCACTGAAGTGGTCGCTGGGCAGTATTTAGAGGGGTGACGGGAATGCGGTATCAATCTTTAAGGTGTGGTTTGAGGGAGTTTGGTCTCAGAGGGTTGAATAGGAGTGGGGTGAGTGGCACAGAAGTATAAGGCGCTTTCGGCGGCGAAGCGGCGCCCCAAAGGAGACGGTTGGGCCCTGATAGAGTGGGGTAGTGGTGGGGGGCGGGGGGGGAATAGGAGAGGGGAGAGCCCATCCTGGGGGCGGGGTCTGCGGCGGTCCGGCCTCCGCGGGAGGGGGCGAGGCTGCGGCGGGCGCGTGCGCGCCGCCTCGCCGGGCGTTTCAAAACTTTTGCGGCGGGGACGGAGCGGCGTGAGGGCTGCGTCAGCTGCCTGGGAGCCGGCGCTGCTCAAGCTGCTTCCCGGCTGGAGACGCCTCATCCTCTCGCGGGATCCGGGTCCCGGCCCGACGCCCGCTCTCTCCTGACGTCCCACCGACGGGGGTCGCCATGGTTCACTTCTTGCACCCGGGCCTCTCCCCCCGGACTCTCGTCCCGCCTGACGCTCAGAAGGATGCGCTGGGTTGCTGCGTGGTGCAGGTGAGCACGAGGGCGCGGACGCGGACCTTGGCGGGACGCCACGCTCGTCAGGGAGTCGTCGGGGACTGTGAGGAGGCACTTGCTTGTTTGTTCGGCCGACGCGGGGGTAAAGCCGAAAGGGTTGAGCCTCGGCTAGGCTCCCGTCGTCGCTGGGGAAGTGCTTGCTGGAAGGGAGTTTTCTCCCCGGGGCGTCTCTGCCTCAGGGCGGAGCGCACTGACCTCGCGCAGCTCGGAGGCGCGGGCGGGGCAAGTGCCGCCCCCTGGGTGACCTTGGGGAGGAGGGAGTCCTTTCCTCGAGCCTCCGACTCTTGCCTGTGTCTATGGTAGCCGGTATTTTGCAGGGTAGGATGAGTTTGGACGTAAGCTCCGGTCATGGCACTAGGCTTGGCCGACAGTAGACGGTGGCGCTTATTACTGTCAAAATGGAGCCAAATGCCCCAAACCTCGACCGTACTGCCACGTGCGTTGTGGACGTGGTGCCCCCACAGAGGGTGTGACCCAGCAGTCCCTACTACACCAGGTCTTGGAACTGGCAACTCTAACTGGACGTCCCTCCTGAGCCCGGCGGGGGGGGGGAGTGGAACCCCAAGACTGAAATGCCTTCATTTCATGTGCTCTCCTCCCGCCTCAGCATAATTCCTATTAAACCAAACTTGTCAAAATGCAGATCAAAAGAGTGTGTTTGCTGCTTACTGAGTAATTTGGTTCTCTCCCGTCGTTTGTAGGCATCGATAGTCCCCGTTTTACTGGTGTGTAGGGAAGTTGAGAACTCTGAAAGTTAGTTTATTTACTCAAGAACCTGAACCTGACGTGAGGTGTTCCGAAGTCAGATTCCACATTCTACAAGGCCTCAAGGGCCGCCCTCTTAGAACTCAAAATCTGGTGAAGGCTCTAGTGAACCTAAAATATGGAGGGAAGGAAGTATTCACTGAGGTGGTACTTTGCATACAACGCCTTGTCGGAAGGCTTTTGTGCCCTGCAAAGATCTGGTCTGTGCTCCTGTACTCTTTTGGACTCACATTTATTTATTTATTTATTTATTAATAAAAAATTTATTTATTTGACAGAGAGAGACACAGCGAGAGAGGGAACACAAGCAGGGGGAGTGGGAGAGGGAGAACCAGGCTTCCCGCCGAGCAGGGAGCCCAGTGTGGGGCTGGGATCCCACGACTCCGGAATCTTGACCCGAGCTGAGGCGGACGCTTAACGACTGAGCCACCCAGGCGCCCCTGGACTCACTTTTAAATGCTGCTGTATGATTTGTAAATTTGTTTATAGCTGATGGAAAACTGGGTTTTTAAGTATGCGCTAACAGTATCTTAAGCACATTTTTTGTTGCCGCTGACTGGGATTAAAACATATTTCCTTAGAAAAGTGATCAACCCATTTTCTGTCTGATTCCATAGTGTACTGTATACTACATTCGTTTTATTTATAATATTTTATTTTTAATTAATTTAAAAATTAATACAGTGCACGAATACATTTTTGCTTATGATACCTATTTCTCCGTTTGTGTATGTTGCCTTTACACGTTGTAGTTTTTTGTTTTTTTTTTAAAGATTTTATTTATTTATCTGACAGACAGATCACAAGTAGGCAGAGAGGCAAGCAGAGAGAGAGGAGGAAGCAGGCTCCCCACAGAGCAGAGAGCCCCATGCGGGGCTCGATCCCAGAACCCTGGGATCATTACCCGAGCCGAAGGCAGAGGCTTTAACCCACTGAGCCATCCAGGCGCCCCTACACGTTGTAGTTTTTGATGTAAAGATCTTTTCACATGTTTTGTTAAATTCATCCCTATTTTTGATGTTGTAAATTTTTTTTTTTAAAGATTTTATTTATTTATTTGTTAGAGAGAGAGAGAGAGAGCATGAGCACAGGCAGGCAGAGTGGTAGGCAGAGGCAGAGGGAGAAGCAGGCTCCCCGCCGAGCAAGGAGCCCGATGCGGGACTCGATCCCAGGACGCTGGGATCATGACCTGAGCCGAAGGCAGCCGCTCAACCAACTGAGCCACCAGGCGTCCCGTAAATTTTTTTTTTTTAAGATTTTATTTATTTATTTGACAGACAGAGATCACAAGTAGGCGGAGAGGCAGGCAGAGAGAGGGGGGGGGAAGCAGGCTTCCTGCTGAGCAGAGAGCCTGGCATCCAACTGAGCCACCCAGGGCCTGTTTATTTCCTTTTTCTAAATTGCGTTTTCTAGGACCTTTGTAGAATGTTGAAGTGGTGTGAGTGGACCTCTTTGTATTCTAGGTCTTTCACCTTTAAGTATGATACTGGCAGTAGGTTTTTACATAGATGCCCTTTATCAAATTAAGGAAGTTTTTTTCTATTCTTAGTTTGTCAGGAGTATTTTTTAAGTTATGATTGTGTGGGTGGCTCAGTGGGTTAAGCCTCTGCCTTCAGCTTAGGTCATGATCTCGGGGTCCTGGGATCAAGCTCCATGTTGGGCTCTCTGCTCAGGATAGGGGAGTCTCCCTATCTCTCTCTGCCTGCCTCTCTGCCTACTAGTGATCTCTTTCTGTCAAATAAATAAATAAAATCTTTTAAAAAAGTTATGAATGTGTGTTGAATTTTGTCAGATGCTTCAGCATTTAAGACTGTTTTTGTTGTTTATTCTGTTAATATGGTGGCTTTTATTGTGAATTTAACTTTACATTCTAGGAGTAATCCCCACCTGGTCTTGATGTATTATTATTTTTATGTGTCACAAGATTTTATTTGCTGATATTTAGTTAAGTATTTTTATGTCTGTGTTTATGAGGAAAATTGCTCTCCAGAAATACCTAGTTTTAGTATCAGGATAGTCCTCAAAAAATGAATTGGGAAATGTTCCCTATTCAAATTCTGGGTGGAGCATGGGTATTATTTCTTCTTCTTTTATTTATTTATTTATTTATTTGACAGAGAGAGAGAGAGAGAGAACACAAGTAGGCAGGGAGGCAGGCAGAGAGAGGGGGAAGCAGGCTTCCCGCTGAGCAGAGAGCCTGATGTGGGGCTCCATCCCAGGACCCTGGGATCCTGACCTGAGCTGAAGACAGAGGCTTAACCCACTGAGCCACCCAGGCGCCCCTTCTTCTTATTTTTTATTTTTAATTTTTTTTTTTAAGATTCTATTTATTTGAGAGAAAGTCAGAGACCAGGGTGGAGGGACAAAGGAAGAGAAGATCTTAAGCAGACTCTGAGCAGAGCCCAGAGCCCAATGTGGGGCTTGGTCTCATAACCCTGTGATCATGACCTAAGCCAAAACCATGAGTTCTGCTCTTAACCGATTGTGCCACCCAGGCGCCCCCTATTTTCTTTCTTTCTTTCTTTCTTTTTTTTTTTTTTAAAGATTTTATGTATTTATTTGACAGAAATCACAAGTAGGCAGAGAGGGAGAAGCAGGCTCCCTGCTGAGCAAAGAGCCCGATGCGGGGCTCCATCCCAGGACCCCGAGATCATGACCCGAGCCAAGGCAGAGGCTCAACCAGCTAAGTCGCCCAGGCACATCCTCCCCATTTATTTCTTTTATGTAAACTCTGTCCCCAGTATGGGGCTTGAACTCATAACCCCGAGGTTATTTCTTCCTTCGATGTTTAATAGAACTCACCATTGAAGCCATTGAGCCTTGAATTTCTTTGGGAGAGCAATTAATATACTTTCATTTTATATTTATAAAAGGGTCCATTTATCAAGAAGTAAGTGCATTTAGGAATGTTATGTCTAACAGATTGTCCGTTTTTGTAGTTTGTTATTACAGTAATTTCTGTATTTCATTTGGATTACCAAATTTTTTAGCAAAATTGTTTGTACAGTTCTTTTATTTTCCTTTTAATGCTTACAGGATCTGTAATGACATTCAGTCTTTTGTTCCTGGTAATGGTGTTTTTTTCTCTTTTCTTTCTCTTACTTTCCCCTATACTTAGGGATTTTGTGATATTAGTCTTTTTAAAGAACTGACTTTTGGCTTTGACTTATATCCGTTGTACATCAGTTTTCTCTTATTTCTGCTCCTATCTTTATAATTTCTTATATTTATTCTGGGTTTAACCTACTCTCTTTTTATCTTTTTTTTTCCCCTTTTTTATCTTTTTAAGGTGGGAACTTAGGCATGAATTTTACATGTTTCTTGTTTATAACAGAAACATTTAGAGCTATACATTTCCTCTAACACAACTTTGGCTAATATCCTTAAATTTTGGGGCGTCTGGATGGCTCAGTGGGTTAAGCTGCTGCCTTCGGCTCAGGTCGTGATCTCAGGGTTCTGGGATTGAGTCCCGCATCGGGCCCTTTGCTCAGCAGGGAGCCTGCTTCCCTCTCTCTCTCTCTCTGCCTGCCTCTCTGTCAAATAAATAAAATCTTTTTTTAAAAATCCTTAAATTCGGGGCGCCTGGGTGGCTCAGTGGGTTAAAGCCTCTGCCTTCGGCTCAGGTCATGGTCCCAGGGTCCTGGGATCGAGCCCCGCATCGGGCTCTCTGCTCAGCAGGGAGTCTGCTTCCCCCTCTCTCTCTCTCTCTCTCTCTGCCTGCCTCTCTGCCTACTTGTGATCTCTGCCTGTCAAATAAATAAATAAAATCTTTAAAAAAAAAAATCCTTAAGTTCTGATATATTGTTCAAAATATTTTCTGATTTCCATTATGAGATCTTATGTGAGTCATGGGATATTTAGAAATGTATTGCTTCATTACCAAGTAGTTGGGGATATTTCACATTTTTTTTTTAAATTAACTTCTAACGTAATTGTTGTCAGAGAACATACTCTTATGATTTTAATCCATTTATATTTATTGACATTTGTTTTATGGCTCAGATATGATCTATCCTGGTGCACGTTCATGTGCACTTAAGGAATATATGTTGTACATTTTGGATATAATATTCTATGAATGTCAGGGCAAGTTGGTTGTTAATACTAATTTTCTGTATTATTCATTTTCCAACTACTTGTTTTTTATCAGTTGCTGAAAATGAGTGTTCATCCACTGTAATTGTGGATTTTTCTTTTTATTCTCTCAGTTTTTGCTACATGAATTTTAAAGTTGTTAGTAAGTGCATATACATTTAGGAATTACATCTTCTAGATGAATTGATCCTTTTATTTTTATGATTTCTGGTAATATTCTTGCCCTGAAGCCTTCTTCTTTGGATGCTAATATAGTTAACTCCATTTTCCTTACGATTAGTTTTTAACAATTTTGTATTATTTATGTTTAAAGCACATCTCTTATAAACAAAGGTCTTTTTTATACTGTCTGACAATGTGTGCCTTTTAAATTAGAGTAAGTGTAATTATTCAGGATTGTTGGGTTTAAGACTACTGTGTTGCTGTTTGTGTTCTATCTGTCCTGTTTGTTTTGTTCCTTCCCTGACTTTTTTTTTCCTTAAGATTTTTAAATTATTTGCAAGCTGGGGAGTGGCTGGCAGAGGGAAAGCAGGCACCTGCTGAATAAGGAACCTGATGGGGGATTGCATCTCAGGACCCTGGGCCAAAGGCAGACATGTAACAACTTAACCCACTGAGCCACCAAGGTGTCCCCTTCCCTGACTTTTGAATTGAACATTTTTAAAGTTTTATTTTATCTCTTCTACTGACTTACAGTTCTGTTTCTCTTCTTTTCTTTCCCTTAATCTCTTTTTTTCTTTTTCCCTTCCCTTAGTCTTTAATGGTCACTCAAAGATAACAGGTTTTTGTTTTGTTTTGTTTTAATATTTTCTTTTTTAAAAAATTTTTATTTATTTGTCAAGAGAGAGCAGGCACAAGCAGGGGAAGTGGTAGGCAGAGGGAGAAGCAGGCTCCTTGCAGGGCAAGGAGCCTGGCTTGGGACTTGATTTGAGGACTCTGGGCTAATGACCTGTGCTGGAGACAGATACGTAACCAACTGAGCCACCCAGGGGTCCCATTTGTTTTTTTAAAGGTAGCAGTTTTTATTTATTTATGAAAAGATTTTATTTATTTATTTAACAGAGATCACAAGTAGGCAGAGGCAGGCAGAGAGAGAGAGGAAGGGAAGCAGGCTCCCTGCTTAGCAGAGAGCCCGATGTGGAGCTCGATCCCAGGACCCTGGGATCATGACCTGAGCTGAAGGCAGAGGCTTTAACCCATTGAGCCACCCAGGCGCCCCTCAAAGTACGAATTTTTTAAATTAAAATTTTTATTAACATATAATGTATTATTAGCCCCAGGGGTACAGGTCTGTGAATCTCCAGGTTTACACACTTCACAGCACTCACCATAGCACATACCCTCCCCAATGTCTGTAACCCAACCACCCTCTTCCTATCCTCTCCCCCAGCAACCCTCAGCCTGTTTTGTGAGATTAAGAATCTCTTATGGTTTGTCTCCCTCCCGATCCCATCTTGTTTCATTTATTTTTTTCCTACCCTCCAAGCCCCCCATGTTGCTTCTCCACTTCCTCATATCAGGGAGATCATATGATAGTTGTCTTTCTCTGATTGACCTATTTTGCTAAGCATAATACCCTCTAGTTCATCCACGTCATCGCAAATGGCAAGATTTCATTTCTTTTGATGGCTGCATAGAATTCCATTGTGTATATATACCCCATCTTCTTTATCCATTCATCTGTTGATGGACATCTAGGTTCTTTCCGTAGTTTGACTATTGTGGACATTGCTGCTATAAACATTCAGGTGCACGTGCCCCTTCGGATCACTACATTTGTATCTTTAGGGTAAATACCCAGTAGTGCAATTGCTGGATCGTAGGGTAGCTCTGTTTTCAACTTTTTGAAGAACCTCCATGCTGTTTTCCAGAGTGGCTGCACCAGCTTGCATTCCCACCAACAGTGTAGGAGGGTTCCCCTTTCTCCGCTTCCTCGCCAGCATCTGTCATTTCCTGACTTGTTAATTTTAGCCATTCTGACTGGTATGAGGTGGTATCTCATTGTACCTTCCATACCTTCCATATAAAGCACTGTCATGTGAAACAAAAGAAATAGTAAAAGGTGGTATTTGTTCTCCCCAATTCTGTTTAGATGTTCTACTCTTTATCAGATTATGTTATTAATCCTGATAAATCCTGTTTCAGTACTATTCCATTCCCCAATATGTCTGTATAAAGGAGTGGTTAAAAATAATCATTTGAGAGTACAGGTACTTCACTTTTTAGTTATTTATGTTTGTCCTCTTCATATTTCCAAAATGAATTTGAGATATCTTCATGTTCTACTTTTAGAAAGAATGAAACAGTAGCAACAAATCCATTATCATCAAAGTTGTGAAATAGATAAATTAGAAAATTATTCACATTCTGACAGAAAGCCCCCAAGCTTTTCTTTGTAAGGTGTAGTAATGCAAGGTCACCCAGATAGCAATTCATATAGAAAGGTAGATTGGTAATGAAATATTAATTTATTTGAGAGAGAGAGTGGGCAAGAGCAGCGGATGAAGGACAGAGGGAGAAGCAGGCTCCTCACTGAGCAGGGAGCCCAGTGCAGGGCTCACTCCCAGAACTCCAGGAGCATGACCTAAGTGGAAGGCAGCCACTTAGCAGACTGAGCCATCCAGGCACCTCCAAAATGAAACAATTTATGAAGATGCATATATGTAACTTTTTTGCAACTTGATCTATTGCCAAAAGTAAAGTGTCTGTGAATACTTCTTCCTTTTTGTTTGGTACATATTGTAAACTCTTGAACCTTGACATTATTATTATTTTTTTTTAAGATTTTATTTATTTATTTGAAACAGAGAGAGAGATCACAAGTAGGCATAGAGGCAGGCATAGAGAGAGAGGAGAAAGCAGGCTCCCTGCTGAGCAGAGAGCCCGACGTGGGCCTCGATCCCAGGACCCTGAGATCATGACCTGAGCCGAAGGCAGAGGCTTAACCCACTGAGCCACCCAGGCGCCCTTGACATTATTTTTATTGTTAATTCTTTTAACGTGCTCATTGAGCCTTTGCTATCCAAGTGAAAGGTCGTTGATGACCTGTCGGTGGGTCAGAATTTGTTTTTAAGAGATGGTACTTGAGCACAGTTCTAGTTCCAGTGATGCTTTATGACAGCTGATAAATAGAATTAACCACAATAGACAGTTAATGATCTTAAATTGGTATATCTTGTAGAAGCACTGTTATAAATTCTCTACCGTCTGTATTTCAGGGAATTAAAAGTAGTGTTTTTGAGTGCAAATTTTTCTTGTTAGTTTATATCCATCCTAGACAGTAGACTGAATACAACTAGCCATTGTTAGTTTATTTGAAAACATGCTATTTTTAGCACACTAATTTCTAGAAAAAGGGGAAATGTGATTAAAATTAGATTGATCCAGATTGCAATGTGAGCTTTTATTACTTGATTCTCTTAACTTGGAAGATTTAGAATTTGTTTTAAGAAAGGGGTTGGCAAATGATGCTTTATAAAAGAAATGGTCTTGGGGCGCCTGGGTGGCTCAGTGGGTTAAAGCCTCTGCCTTCGGCTTGGTCAGGATCCGGGGTCCTGGAATCTTAAAAAAAAAAAAAAAAAGAAAAGAAATGGTCTTGTTTCCTGTGTGCTCTCAATGCATTGTGGAGATCAAAACTCTAATGCCATATGAATTGAAATGCCAAAGGTAGAGCTGCAGCGTGGTGGTTGGATTACTTGGTTATTATTTGATTCAGCATTTTAATGTATTTTCTAAATTATTAGCCATGGCAACAGTTCAAGAGGTTCTTTTTTTTTTTTTTTTTTTTAAGATTTTATTTATTTATTTGAAAGAGAGGACAGAGGGAGAATGAGAGGAAGCAGCAGACTCCCCGTGGGGCAGAGAGCCTGACATGGGGTTTGATCCCAGGATCCTGAGATCATGACTTGAGCCAAAGGCAGGTGCCTAACCGACTGAGCCACACAAGCACCCCATTTTTTATTAAGTGGGCTCGAGGGGCACCTGGGTGGCTCAGTTGATTAAGCGTCTGCTTTTGGCTCAGGTCATGACCTCAGGGTCCTGGGATTGAGGCCCCCATCAGGCTCCCTGCTCAGCATGGAGCCTGCTTCTCCCTCTCCCTCTATCCCTCCCTCCATCCCTTCCCCTGCTTGTGCTCTCTCTCTCTCTCTCTCAAATAAATAAATAAATAAATAATCTTAAATAAATAAATAAAGTGGGATCCATGCCTGGTGTGGAGCCCAAAATGAGGCTTGAACTTACAACCCTGAGATTAAGACTTGAGTGGAGACCAAGAGTTAGATGCTTGACTGAACCAGGTGCCCCTAAAAGGTTCCTAATATACAATTACAGTAAATATATGACAAGTAAATATCTGCCATTGTTGATCAAAAATTAAAACCTGGGGGCACCTGAGTGGCTCAGTGGGTTAAGCCTCTGCCTTCACCTCAGGTCATGATCTCAGGATCCTGGGATTGAGCTCTGCATCAGGCTCCCTGCTCAGCAGGGAGTCTGCTTCTGTGCCTCTCTCCCCCAGTCATGCTTGCTCTCTCTCTCAAATAAATAAATAAAAATATTTTAGAAAGTTAAAGCCTAAGCAAACAAACAAAAACTAACAGTAAAGATTAAACAGCTAAATAGGTTTGATGCCATTTTATTGAGCAGTAAAAGACTGGGGAAGGTTTAGTTTTCTACATGGTGAATTTGAAGTATTTGTGACAGTTAAGTAGACACGTCAGGGAGGCAAGTAGGTATCTAAGTCTAGCTTAACAAGAGATAGGACCTGGAGATAATCTGGAATTCATTGGGTTTATAGATTAATATCTATCTGTTTTTAAGCAAAGTCTGTTCCAACATGGGGCTCAAACTCATGACCCCAAGAGTTGCATGTTCCACCGACTGAGCCAGCCAGGTGCCCCTATAGATTAATATTTAGAGTCATGTAATCAGTACTCAAATACAGAGGTAGAGGCATTAGTCATTAGTGGTCTTGGTGGCAGGTGGAAACTTAATAGAGTGATTTGAAGAACAAATTTTATGTTTGTTTATGTATATGTTTCTCTAGAACATATACTGATTTATAAAATAAAAACCAGTAGCAGAATACTATAGTATAATTCTGTTTACATGAAGTTCACAAACATGGAGAACTAAACAGTATTCAAGATAATGATTGCCTCGGGGTGCCTGGGTGGCTCAGTGGGCTAAAGCCTCTGCCTTCGGCTCAGGTCATGATCCCAGGAGCCCCGCAATGGGCTCTCTGCTCAGCAGGGAGCCTGCTTCCCCCTCTCTCTCTGCCTGCCTCTCTGCCTACTGTGATCTCTGTCAAATAAATAAATAAAATCTTAAAAAAAAAAAAAGATAATGATTGCCTCTAGGTGAAGGGATGGGAAATAGTATCAGGGAGGGACACAATAAGGGACTCCAGACATATTGGTATATTCACTTTAGGCTATGGGGTAAATAAAAGAGTATTTAAAAATAGATCTATATTGTTTTATATCTTAATATATTTTTATATTTGAATGTTTAGTATCTTGTATGTAGATTTAGTCTTTAATACACAGTATTTTTTAAATGGGGCTGTCAGGGTGCCTGGGTGGCTCAGTTGGTTAAGCAGCTGCCTTCAGCTGGGGTCATGATCCCGGATCCTGGGATTGAGCCCTGTGACGGGCTCCGTGCTAAGGGGAGAACGTGCTTCTCCCTTTCCCTCTGCCTGCTTGTGCTCTCTATCTCTCTGTCAAATAAATAAATAAATCTTAAAAAAAAAATAAAATGGAGCGGTCATGTTTAGTAATATGGCAAGTAATATCAGAAAGCCTTAAAACTAAATATTTGGGATAAAATGTTATGAACACTTTCAAAATAAGAGAAGTCCCCAGCATTCCCACCTAATTCAGAGAAGCTGGAAAAGAGGATGTAAGCAGACCCTGAAGCTTTGATATTTACCACAGTCAATAAGCAGGGATTGGAGGCTAGGCTTTTGTCAAAACCAGGTAGGGAATTTGAGTAGAGACTGTAAACTATAACTATATCTAATATGGGCTAACAAAGGCTGGCTTTACTTTAGTGAAATGGTAGATCTAAAAAAAATCTGCTTGTGGGAAAGGGAAATGGGGAATCTTGTAAGTTTTGGCTTGGATTTTGAGTGGAAAGGTATCTCCTAAAAATTTGTTATCACAAGCCTGTCTTCACACAAATTCAGGGTTTTGTTTTGTTTTAAAGATTTTATTTATTTATTTGACAGACAGAGATCGCAGGTAGGCAGAGAGAGAGGAAGGGAAGCGGGCTTCCTGCTGAGCAGAGAGCCCGATGTGGGGCTTGATCCCAGGACTCTGGGATCATGACCTGAGCCAAAGGCAGAGGCTTTAACCCACTGAGCCACCTAAGCGCCCCAAATTCAGGGTTTTAAATGACATTTCTTGCTTGGTTCAGGAACTCTGTAGTTGGGAAATTACCGAAGTGATCCCTGGTAATGCCCCCGGGATAACTGAGTTTAGCAGAATCTCTCTGATGTGACAGGTATTCTACTCGGGCCTCACAGGAGTCCTACAAATAAAATCCCACTAAAGATGCACTCACAAACTTGATTTATAAAGGGTGAGTTTTCATGACTAAGAATCAATGACTAAAAGGGTTATATTCCAGGAGACGTCAGAAAATGGAATTCCTGGGGCGCCTGGGTAGGCTCAGTGGGTTAAAGCCTCTGCCTTCAGCTCAGGTCATGATCTCAGGGTCCTGGGATCAAGCCTTGCATAGTGCTGTCTGCTCAGCAGGGAGCCTGCTTCTCCCTCTCTCTTTGTCTGCCTTACTCTCTTCTCTCTGCCTGCTTGTGATCTCAGTCTGTTAAAAAAATAAATAAAATCTTTTTAATAAAGTGGAACTCCTTAAACACTATAAAATAAGTATATTTAAGAGTAAAGAAATAAAGGATGAACTAAAACATGAAAAAAAGAGCAATATACAATTAGACTATGAAGAACTAAACACCACTAAGTAGATAGTGACCAGGAAGATAGATCTATAGAAATTGCCCACGTAATGCATAGTCTCCATTTTCCCATGGGCATGTGAACCAATTCTGGCTCTTTTTTTTAAAGATTTTATTTATTTATTTGACAGAGAGAGACGGCGGGGGGAGCAGCAGAGGGAGAGAGAGAAGCCTGGGTGGCTCAGTTGGTTAAGCAGCTGCCTTCGGCTCAGGTCATGATCCCAGGGTCCTGGGATCGAGTCCCACATCGGGCTCCTTGCTCGGCGGGGAGCCTGCCTCTGCCTCTGCCTGCCATTCTGTCTGCCTCTGCCTCCCTCTGCCTCTGCCTGCCATTCTGTCTGCCTGTGCTCGCTCTCTCTCCCTCTCTCTCTCTGATAAATAAATAAAATCTTTTAAAAAAATTCATATAAATCACTATTAAGATAAAGAGAATGTATCTTCAGATAGCCTCATCAAGTAGTTTCTTGTATTTTGCATGACCACTTTTATGTTGAATTTTTGTAGGTGTATTCTAACAAAGTTTGTTTTTTAGGAGGAGGCATCTCCCTACACTTTGGTCAACATCTGTCTGAACGTCCTGATTGCTAACCTAGAGAAATTGTGTTCTGAAAGATCTGATGGAACCTTGTGCCTTCCGGACCATTGGAATTTCCCTCAGGAAGTAGCTGATCGATTCCTTGGGGTAATGACGTGGCAAGGTAAAGATAAAGCTCCTTTATTTTTATTTTATTTTATTTTGATAAGGTTCTTCTATATTGTACTCTAGCACTTTACTATTTGAAAAGCACTTTCATATAAAATTCCTGTTTAGCTCTCACAACAAGTGGATGGGAAATATGGAAATTATTCCCATTTTATTTGTGTGGAGATTTGAATCTTCTAGTCTTTTTGGGATTCCTTGATGGAAATTTATCTTGCTTCTAGGCTTACCTTACTATTGGCTTAGCAGAGTAAAGACGGTGGGGAACTAAACCAGGCTCCCACTTCATCTGCTCTCTAGCTTCTGAAATGCTGTTGCTGTAGTCTTGTCTCCTACTATTTTTTTTAAAGTTTTACTTAAGTAATCTCTGCACCCAGCATGGGGCTCAAACTAATGACCTGAGATTAAGAGTCACATACTCTTCTGACTGAGCCAACCAGGTACCCCTCCTACTCTTTTCATTGTGAATATGAGACTTTGAAAAATTTTTTCCAGGGTACCTGAGTGACCTGGCTGTTAAGCAGTTGACTCTTGATTTTGGATCAGGTCATGACTGCAGGGTCCTAGGATTGAGCCCTGCATCTGTCTTTCTCCACGCTTGGTGTAGAGTCTGCTTGAGGTTCTCTCCCTCTCCCTCTCGCCCTCCTGCTTGTGCTCACTTGCTCTCTTAGATAAATAAATCTTAAAAAAACCCTTAAAAATTTTTTTTTCCTTTACTTCCCATTGTAGTTGGGCTTTCAAGGGCTATGTTTAATTTGCCATGTTACAGTTTTTTCTTTTTTCCTTTTTTTTTAAAGATTTTATTTATCTGAGAGAGAGCAAGTGAGCAAACATGAGCCAGGGGAGGGGCAGAGGGATAAACACACTCGCCACTGAGTGGGGATCCTGACGTGGGACTCCATCACAGGACTCTGAGAGCATGATGCTTAACTGATTGAGCCATCCAGGCGCCCCTACAGTTTTTTCTTAATAATAAGTTTTTTTTGTAACAAGTTATTGAGATGTATTTCACATACTATATAATTCGCCCATTTAATATGTACAATTCATGGGGCGCCTGGGTGGCTCATTGGGTTAAGCCTCTGTCTTTGGTGCTCAGGTCCTGATCTCAAGGTCCTGGGATCGACCCCCGCATCAGGCTCTCTGCTAGGCGGGGAGCCTGCTTCCCCCTGTCTCTCTACCTGCCACTCTGCATACTTGTGATCTCTCTCTCTCTCTCTCTCTGTCAAGTAAATAAATAAAATCTTAAAAACAAAAAAAATGTACAATTCAGTGGATTTTTTGTTTTGTTTTGTTTTATCACAGATTTGGGCAGCCATCATCATAATCAATTTTAGAACATTTTTATCATCTTAAACTCTTAACCCATCCCCCCAACCCTAAACAACTATTCGTCTTCTTTCTATTTTTTTTTAAAGATTTTATTTATTTATTTTGACAGACAGAGATCACAAGTAGGCAGAGAAGCAGAGAGAGAGAGAGAGAGAGAGGAGGAAGCAGGCTCCCTGCTGAGCAGAGAGCCCGATGCGGGGTTCGATCCCAGGACCCTGGAATCATGACCTGAGCCGAAGGCAGAGGCTTTTTTTTTTTTTTTTTTTTTTTTTTTTAATTATTTATTTGACAGAGATCACTAGCAGGCAGAGAGGGAGGCAGAGAGAGGGGGGGAGGCAGGCTCCCTGCTGAGCAGAGAGCCCAATGCGGGATGCAGGGCTCGATCCCAGAACCCTGGGATCATAACCTGAGCCAAAGGCAGAGACTTTAACCCACTGAGCTACCCAGGTGCCCCCGAAGGCGGAGGCTTTAACCCACTGAGCCACCCAGGTGTCCCTCTTCTTTCTATCTTTATGAGTTTGTTTTTTCTTTCTTTTAAGGATTATTTATTTATTTATTTGGCAGAGAGAGAAATCACAAGTATGCAGAAGTAGGCAGAGAGGCAGGAAGAGAGAAGGGGAGGAGCAAGTTCCCTGCTGAGCAGAGAGCCCAATTCGGGGCTCAATCCCAGGACCCTGAGATCATGACCTGAACTGAAGGCAGAGGCTTAACCCACTGAGCCACCCGGGCACCCCAAGTTTGTTTTTTCTAAACACGTAATATAAATCAAATCGTGCGGTATGTGACCATTTATGGCTGGTTTTTGTACTCAGTATGGTCAAGGTTCATCCATATTGTAGCAGCAGTCACTACTTCATTTTTATGGCTATAATAGTCCATTGTGTGACTGTACCACATTTTACTCATTTATCAGCTGATGGACATTTGGGTTGTTTCTACTTTTTGGCTGTTATGAATAATGCTGCTTATAAACATTCGTGGTACGCATTTCTGTTTGGACATATGTTTTCATTTCTCTTGAGTATGTACCTGGGAGTAGAATTGCTGGGTTAAACAGCAGCTCTATGTTTAATTTTTTGAGGAATTAACAAATTGTTTCCCAGAATGGTTGCACCATTTTATGTTCCCATCAGCAGCATGCAAGAGTTCTGATTTCTTCACAATCTTACCAAAGTCGTCATTTGACTTCTTGATTATAGCCATCCTGGTGGGTGTTAAGTATTTATTGTGGTTTTGATTTGCATTTTTCTAGTGAGTAGTGATGTTGAGCATGTTTTTATGTGCAATTGGCCATTTGTATATCTTCTTTAGAATAATGTCTATTCAGATCCTTTGCCCATTTCTTTTTTTTTTTTTTTAAAGATTTTATTTATTTATTTGACAGATAGAGATCACAAGTAGGCAGAGAGTCAGGCAGAGAGAGAGAAGGGGAAGTAGGCTCCTTGCTGAGCAGAGAGCTGGATGTGGGGCTTGATCTCCCAGGACCCTGGGATCATGACCCAAGCCAAAAGCAGAGGCTTTAACCCACTGAGCCACCCAGGCGCCCCTTTGCCCATTTCTTTATTAGGTTGTCCTCTGTTATTGAGTTGTAAGAGAGGCTTTTTTTTTTCTTCAAGATTTTATTCTTTAAAGATTTTATTTATTTCTTTGACAGAGATCACAAGTAGGCAGAGAGGCAGGCAGAGAGAGGAGGAAGCAGGCTCCCTGCTCAGCAGAGAGCCCGATTCGGGGCTCAATCCCAGGACCCTGAGATTATGACCTGAGCTGAAGGCAGGGGCCCAGGCGCCTCAAGATTTTGTTCTTTATTTAGAGTGTGAGCAGGGGGATGAGCAGAGGGAGAGAGAAAATCTCAAGCAGATTCTATGCTGGGTGCGGACCTAGTTGCGGAGATCCATCCCATGACCCCATCATGACCTGAGCTGAAATTAAGAATCAGTTGCTTGACTGACTGAGCCACTCAGGTGCCAGAGGTTTTTTTTTTTTTTTAAATTGACATATAATTGACATTAGGTTTACAACACAGTGATTAATTGCATATGTTACAAAATGATCACCGTGGTAAATCTAGTTACCATCTGTCACCATGCAAAGTTTTTATACTACTGCTGACTATATTCCATATGCTGTACATTATGTCTCCATGTCTGTTTTCTTTAAATATTCTAGATATAAGTCCCTGATCAGTTACTGGCTTGGCAGTTATTTTCTTTCATTCTATGAATTCTCTTTTCACTTTGCTCATAGTGTTTTTTTGACTCAAAAAAGTTAATTTTGATGAAGCCCAATTATTCTGTTTCTTTCATGGCTTATGCTTTTGGTATCCTATCTAAAAATTCATTGTTCAGTCCAAGGTCCTAAGTATTTGCACCTATATTTTCTTCTAAGAGTATTGGTTTCTTCACCCTTATACTCTAAGGTTTTTGGTCCATTTTGAGTTTATTTTTGTATATGGCATGAGGTGTAAAGAGTCCAGCTTCATTTTTAACATGTTCTTGTACAGTTGTCCCATCACTCTTTGGTAAAAAGTCTATTCTTTGACCATTGAATGGTCTTGGCAACTTTTTATTTTTTATTCATTTTTACTTTTTTTATTTAAAGATTTTTTAAAAGTAGGTTCCACACCCAACATGGGGCTTAAACTCATAACCCTGAGATCAAGAGTTGCATGCTGTATGGACTGAGCCAGCCAGGTATTCCTGGTCATCCAATTTTTTTAAAAAAGTGCCAGTGGGGTACCTGGCTGGCTCAATCAGAAGAACTTGGGACTCTTGATCTTGGGGGTTGTGAGTTGAAGACCCACATTGCCTATGGAGATTACTTAAAAATAAAATCTTTAAAAAATATATTGGGTGACCATAGAGGCATGGGTTTATTTCTTATTCTCAGTTCTGTTCCATGGAACAATATGTCTGTCCTTATGTTTGTATGACTCTATTACTGCTGCTTTGTAGTAAGTTTTGAAGTTGGAAGGTGCGAGTTTTCCAACTTTGTTCTTTTTAGTATTGTCTTGGCTATTCTGGGTCCTTTATATTTCCGTGTGAATTTTAGAACCAGTGGTCTGGTTTTTATTTTTTTTTTCTTTAATAATTTATTTACTTGAGAGAGAGACTGTGCAGAGAGAGCACAAGCAGAGGGAATAGCAGAGAAAGAGGTAGAAGTAGCCTCCCTCTCTTGATCCCAAGAGCCTTTTTTTTTTTTTTTAAGATTTTATTTATTTATTTGACAGACAGAGATCACAAGTAGGCAGAGAGGCAGGCAGGGGGGGTGGGAAGCAGGCTCCCCACCGAGCAGAGAGCCCGATGTGGGGCTTGATTCCAGGGCCTTGGGATCATGACCTGAGCCAAAGACAGAGGCTTTAACCCACTGAGCCAACCAGGCGCCCCTTCCCAGGACCCTTAATGGGCTGAGCCACCCAGGCACCCATCCCAGTTGGTCAGTTTCTACAAAGAATCCCGCTGTGGGGCACCTGGGTGGCTCAGTCAGTTAGGTGTCTGCTTTCGGCTCAGGTCATGATCCCAAGGTCCTGGGATCAAGCCCCGCCATCCAGGCACTCTCTCTCTCTCTCTCTTTTTTTTTTTTAAATACCTTTCAATAGTGTTTTCTAGTTTGTGCATATAAGTTTTACACTTTTATTAAATTTATTTTTTTAAGGGCATATGGGTGGCTCAGTCAGTTAAACATCTGCCTTCAGCTCACATCATTATCTTGGGCTCCTGGGATCGAGCCCCACATCAGGCTACTTTCTCAGTGGAGAGTCTGCTTCTTCCTCTCTCTCTCCCTCTGCCTCTCCCTCTGCTTATGCTCTCTCTCTCTAATAAATAAATACAATCTTAAAATATTTTTTTTTATTTTTTAAATTTTGTTTTGTTTTTGGTTATTTTGAAAGAGAGAGCGCACGTGCACATGCTCTTGAGGGGGCAGGGGAGAGTAAAGGAGAGAGGGAGAGAAAAAATCTCAAGCAGGGATTCGATGTAGGACTCGATCTCTTGACCCTGAGATCATGACCTGAGCTGAAATCAAGAGTTGGACACTTAATGACTGCGCCTCATAGGCACCTCAGTATTTTATTCTTTTAATGCTATTTTACATAAACTTCCTTCCTTCCTTCCTTCCTCCCTCCCTCCCTCCCTCCCTCCCTTCCTTTCTTGATTTTATTTATTTATTTGAGAGAGAGAAAGAGTATGAGCAGGGGAAGGGGCAGAGAGTGAGGGGGGAGCCCGACTCTGGACTCCATCCCAGGGCACTGGGATCATGACCTGAGACGAGGCAGACGCTTAACCAACTGAGCCACCCGGGCATCCTTGGAATTGCTTTCTTTCTTTTTTTTTTTTTTAAGATTTTATTTCTTTATTTGACAGAGAGAGATCACAAGGAGGCAGAGAGGCAGGCAGAGAGAGGAGGAAGCAGGCTCCCTGCTGAGCAGAGAGCCTGATGCGGGGTTTGATCCCAGGACCCTGAGATCATGATCTGAGCAGAAGGCAGTGGCTTAACCCACTGAGCCACCCAGGCGCCCCTGGAATTGCTTTCTTAATTTCATTTTTTGGATTGTTCATTTTTAGTGTACATAAATACCAATTTATTTATTTATTTATTATTTTTTGAAGATTTTATTTATTTGACAGAGACACAGCAAGAGAGGGAACACAAGCAGAGGGAGAGAGGGAGAAGCAGATTTTCTGCTGAGCAAGGAGCCTGAGGCAGGGCTCGATCCCATGATCCTGGGATCATGACTTAAGCCGAAGGCAGATGCCTAACAACTGAGCCACCCAGGTGCCCTACCATTTTTTTTTTTTTAAATGTAGGCTCCACACCTAATGTGGGGCTCGAACTCATAACCCCAAGATTAGAGTCGCATGCTTTGCTAACTGAGCCAGCCAGCTTCCCCTACAATTGATTTTTCTTTTTTTTTAAAGATTTTTATTTATGTATTTGACAGACAGAGACCACAAGTAGGCAGAGAGGCAGACAGAGAGGCAGGCAGAGAGAGAGGTGGAGGCAGGCTCCCCACGGAGCAGAGAGCCCGATGCGGGGCTCGATCCCAGGACCCTGGGATCATGACCTGAGCTAAAGGCAGAGGCTTAACCCACTGAGCCACCCAGGTGCCCCGATTTTTTTTTTTTTTTTTATGTTGATCATACATCCTGGAAACTTTCTGAACTCATTAATTCTAATCATTGTTAGAAAAACAAAACAAGGGGCTCCTGGGTGGCTCAGCGGGTTAAAGCCTCTGCCTTCGGCTCAGGTCGTGATCCTAGGGTCCTGGGATCGAGCCCCACATCCAGCTCTCTGCTCAGCGGGGAGCCTGCTTCCTCCTTTCTCTCTGACTGCCTCTCTGCCTACTTGTGATCTCTGTCAAATAAATAAAATCTTTAAAAAACAAACAAAAAAACAACAAAAACAGTGCATTATATACTAAGCAACCAATCAGCCTGGAGTTCAGTGGCACTAATTGGGGTAGGTTTAGGGTAAGTCCAGGACAGTAGGACTGTGGTTATTCTGCATAGTAAATACATTCACCCGCTAATCAAAGGTATGTAATATAATGAATTTCATTGTTTTCACCATTAAAAAAAAATTCTAATAGTTGTTTAGTGGATTCCTTAGGATTTGTTATTACAAGATGCCATCATCAGCAATGAACATAGTTCTACTTCTTTCTTTCTGTTTTGGATGCCTTTTATTTAGTTTTCTTGTCCAGTTTCCTGACTAGAGCCTACAATACAATGTTGAAGTATTGAAATGGATATGCTTATCTTTTTCCAATCTCAGGGGGAAAGCATCTAGTCTTTCTCTATTAATTATGTTAGTTTTGGGGTTTTGGTAGGTGCCCTTAACAGCCTGAGGAGGTTTCCTTCTATTTTAGTTGTTGGACATTTTCATCAGGGAAAGTGTTGGCTTTTTTTTTTTTTTCATATGTTAAAATGCTCATGGGGGTTTTGTTTTTTATTCTATTAATATAGTGTATTATGTTAATTCCTTCTTGGATATTAATACAGTCTTATTTTCCTGGGATAAATCCCACCTGGCCATGGTGTATAACTCTTTTGTATGTTGCTAGATGGTTTGCTGTTATTTGGGTGAGGTTTTTGTTTTGTTTTGTTTTTGTTTTTGAGATTTGCCATTATTTTAAGGATATTGGTCTGTTATATTCTGCTTTTGTGATGTCTTTATGTGGGTTTGGCATCAGGATAATACTGAGTTGGGAGGTGTTCCTTCTTCTGTTTTTTTGGAAGAATTTGTGAAGAATTGTTGTGTATTCTTTAAGTGTTTGGTGGATTTCACCAGTGAAGCCCTTGTGGCCTCTTTGTGTGGGTAGGTCTTTGTTTTTTGTTTTTTTTTAAGTGATCTCTCTAGGCCCAGTGTGGGGCTTGAATTCAGCCCTGAGATCAAGAGTTACATGCTCTACCAAATGAGCCACTGTGTCCCCCTGTGTGGGGAGTTTTTTGGTTTTGTTCTAAGATTTTATTTATTGGACGTCTGGGTGGCTAAGTTGGTTAAGCATCTGACTCTTGATTTCAGCTCATGATCTCAGGGTTGTGAGATCTAGTCCCATATCAGGGTCCGTGTTCAGCGGGGAGTCTGCTTAGGTTTCTCTCTCTCCTTCTCCCTCTGCCCCTCCCTTCTCTGCCCTCCCCCCCCAATAAATAAGTAAAAATCTTCCAAAAAATTTTTCTTTAAATTTGAGAGAGGGAGAACAAGTACCTGTAAGCAGGGGGAGGAGCAGAGGGAGAGACGCCCCCTTTTTAAAAGATTTTGTTTTTATTTATTTGTCAGAGAGAGCGAGTGCTAGCACAAGTAGGGGGAGAGGCAGGCAGAGGGAGAAGCAGGCTTCCCGTTTCGGAAGGAGCCCGATGTAGAACTTGATCCCTGGAACCTGGGATCATGACCTGAGCTGAAGGCAGATGTTTAACCAACTGATCCACCCAGGTGCCCCAGTTAGCCTGATTTTTTTTTTAAAAGATTTTACTTATTTATGTATTTGAGAGAGAGAGAGTGAGCACAAGAAGCGGGAGGGTCACAGGCTGAAGCAGACTCCCTGCGGAGCAGAGAGCCTTGACAGGGGGCTTGATCCCAGGACTCAGGATCATGACCTGAGCCAAAGGCAGGAGCCCAACCCACTGAGACAGCCAGGTGCCCCAGTTAGCCTGATTTTTATAGATCTTTTCAAAGAACCAGCTTTTTGTTTTGTTGATTTTTTTTCTATTGATTTCTGTTGATTTTACATTTTCAATTTCATTGATTTATGTTTTAATTATTTTTCTTCTGCTTACTTTGGACTTAATTTGTTCATTTTCTAGTTTCCTAAGATGGAAACTTAGATGATTGATTTTAGATCTTTCTTTTGTAATGTATGTATTCAGAACTATAACTTTCCCTCTAAGCACTGATTTCACTTTATCCCACAAATTTTGATAAGTTGTATCTTAATGTAGTTCAACATTGGGGCTGCCTGGGTGGCTCAGTGGGTTAAGCCTCTGCCTTCAGCTCAGGTCATGATCTTGGGCTCCTGAGATCGAGTCCCACTTCAGGCTCTCTACTACGCGGGGAGCCTGCTTCCTCCTCTCTCTCTCTCTCTCTCTCTCTCTCTCTCTCTCGCTACTTGTGATCTCTCTCTGTCAAATAAGTAAAATCTTTAAAAAAAAAAATGTAGTTCAACATTTAAAATTTCTCTTGAGATTTTTTCCTTGATCCATATGTTTATTTAGAAGTATGTTGCTTATGGGCTGCCTGGGTGGCTCAGTCGTTAAGTGTCTTCCTTTGGCTAGGGCATGATGCCAGGGTACTGGGATCGAGCTCCACATCAGGCTCCTCCACTCAGCGGGAAGTCTACTTTCCCTCTCCACTCCCAGTTTGTGTTTCTGCTCTTGCTGTGTCTCTTTCCTTCAAATAAATAAATAAATAAAATCTTAAAAAAAAAAAAGAAAAAGAAAAAGACATATGTTGCTTAATCTCCATATGTTTGGGGGTTTTCCAGTTACTTTTTTCCAAGAAACCATGGTGGTTTGTTATGTAGAGTTTTTCCAGTCTGGATTTTGCCATTGTTTGACAGTGCTATGATTTTTGACTGTTCCTTTGATCCTTGTAATTCTTCCAAATTGGAAGTAGATGTAGAGGCTTCATCAGATTCAGGTTTGATGTTTTTGGTAGGGCCCTATACTTCCTTACAGGGGCTAATTAAGTTTGGTTGTCTGGTTTTGTGACTTAGGTGGCCATAAATGAGCATTGCGTAGGTTCATTAAATCATAGAGGATTCTTGTAGCTTTGACTTTTAGTATTAATTACTCTTGACCTTTCTGATTTAGAGTATTTCATTTTCCCTTTTTTTTTTTTTTAACAATTTTATTTATTTATCTGACAGAGGGAGAGAGGGCACATGCAGTGGGGGAGCAGCAGGCAAAGGGGAGAACAGCAGGCAGAGGGAGAAGCAGGCTCCCCACCAAGCAAAGATCCCGATGCAGGACTCGATCCCAGGACCCTGGGATCTTGACCTGAGCTGAAGGCAGACGCTTAACTGACTGAGCCACCCATGTGTCCTGAGTATTTCATTTTTCTGTATATCCCCCCACCCACCTTGTATCATGTTTACTCTTCCACAATTTCCTTTGTATGCTGTTGTTTTCTGTATGTACCTTAAGTGTTCTGTGTTCCTTCAGGTTCCATCTTGGGTATTCATCTGACTTTGAACATTCTGTAGGTCTTTTTTTTCTTTAGCTACCACTGCTACTCTGATTCCCCGGAGTTCCCAGCACAGTACTCAGAACCACATATCCAGGATGTGTCCTGTGTATATTGCACTTCTTTTCTGAGCTGTTCAGTCATCATATTCTGCTTCTGGTTTTCATCTACCTCAGTGGCTGCTGCTAATCTGTCTCCTTATCCAGCTTCTTTGAAAGGCAGAACAAATTAAGGTGTAAGAGTTCTGGTTCTGATGTGAGACCATTTGGATTTGTACACTCTCGTGACTATTTGGTGTGTTTTCATGGGCCAGTTACTTAACTTGCCTGTGCTTCAACTCATCTGTAAAATGTGACTAATAATAATCCCTTCCTCATTGGGTTTTAGGAGCATTTAGAGAGTTTAATGTATCTAGAATGTTTAGAACATTCAGCAGCTGTTATTTGCTATTATGACTTATTCCTCATTCTACTGACCTTAAATGTAGATGTTTTCAGTACTTCGTCCTTGCTCCTTCTCTCTCTCTCTCTCTCTCTTTTTTTTTTAAAGATTTCATTTATTTATTTGACAGAGAGAGATCACAAGTAGGCAGAGAGGCAGGCAGAGAGAGAGGGAGAAGCAGGCTCCCTTGCTGAGCAGAGAGCCCGATGCGGGGCTCGATCCCAGGACCCTGAGATCATAACCCGGGCCGAAGGCACTTAACCCACTGAGCCACCCAGGCGCCCCGCTCCTTCTCTTTCATTCCCATATCTTCCATCCCATAGCTTTAAAAATTTTTTTAATTGGGGCGCCTGGGTGGCTCAGTGGGTTAAAGCCTCTGCCTTCGGCTCGGGTCATGATCCCAGGGTCCTGGGATCGAGCCCTGCATCGGGTTCTCTGCTCGGCAGGGAGCCTGCTTCCTCCTCTCTCTCTGCCTGCCTCTCTGCCTACTTGTGA